>NW_024499374.1:283447-316512 GCF_017590055.1 Onychostruthus taczanowskii
TATCAGGCTTCAATAGCTCCTTAAGCAAACAAATTTCTTTGTTCAGCCCCCATCCTCTGCCCAGCAGGAGGTGGAGGGGACAGCATAGTTGTAAAAGTAAATATTGTAATGCTGAAATGTTGGGTTTCTCTCACCTACCATAACAAAGAAGGGCTGAGGGGAAATGTGTGATGGCAGCACAAGCACCTGTTAATATTAATAGTGAGAACCAAAAAGCAGAGTGAAGATGAATGATGAAGCAGAAGGAACAATGCTACATTTTGCTTCCAATCATCTTAGAAACTTCAATTGGCATATTTTCTTTTCAAGAGTCTCATTTGATTGGTATTTTCTAATCTTACATAAAATCTCACCTGAGTCCCAGTTTGCAAATGGGAAAAGACTGGATCAGAGTCTCTAAGTTTTTCTCTTGGGTTTCTGCACTGCCTTCTTTTGTAAAATTAATTCCAAAAGTGCAGGACCAAAGTTTTAAACTACAGCTTGTATCCTACACATGTAGCTTTTTCCTATTCAATTACTAGTAAACACAGCCCTTCAGCATAATCTCTGACAGGCAGCAATACAAACTCTGCACACGAGAAATTTGCCTCCAAAGAACAGCGCTTGAAGAAGAAGCAGCTGAATATATAAACAGATAAATACAGTTGGTAGGAAAACAGAGGGGTATGAATGGCTGGGCAAGCCCGGGCCCACCCTGCTGACAGAGCACATTCTTATCCAGGTGGCAGAAGACACACAGCTGGCAGGACTACTTGATAGGTCTGATTGATGGGTGGCTATCCAGAGGAGCCTGGCCATGGGGGTGGGAAGAGGCCAACAGGACCACCGTGCAGTCTGGCCAAGACAAATGCCCAGACATTGTCTGAGGTGCAGAGCCCTGGCAGCAATTCCCCCAGGACTAGTGGGACGAGGGAACAGCTCTTTGGGGATGGTCTAAGGCCCTGTCAGCAGCAAGCTGAACGGGGCCAGCAGCAAGGGCCCAAGCATTCTCTGTGAGCAGGAGTCTGGCTTGGAGAGCCAGGGGAGGAGATGGATTTATCCCACTTTGCTCAGCACTCTGTAATTGACATCTGAATGCTGCATCCAGTGTTGGGCCCCTGCAGTAAAGGAAAAACACAGACTGAAGTTAGTTAGTTCAGCAGATGCCACCAAGAAGGTCAGTGGCTGCAGCACTTGCTCTGTGAGGAGAAGTCTGCAGAGTGGGGTCTAGTTCAGCCTCAAGCAGTGATGGCTTTGGGGGCACCTCTTAGCAGTCCTCAGTACATACAGCGTGTGATTGAAGAGGCAGAGCTGGGCTTTTCACAGTGGCTGTGATGGGACGGTGACAGACAACAAGCACAAACTGAAACTAAAAGATAGAGAGGATATGAAGAATTTTTTTCACTTATAGGACAGCCAAGAAATGTAACAGATTGACAAAAAAGGCTGCTGTGTCTCCCACCTTTCAGGTTGCCAAGACCCATCTGGATGAAGAACTGAGCACCTTGGTCTGACCTTGTGTCTAACCCTGCTTTGGGCAAGGGGTGCTTGGACTACAGACTTGCTCTGTCCCTTTCAGCCTGAATTACCCTGTGACTCTCTATGAGTACCTATTTTGAAGAGTCACAGTGGAAGTGGTGCCTCTTCATATCTATGAAAGAAAGAACAGAGCATTTCTCCCGTCACTTTTGCACTGAGAAGAAGGTTTTGGGTTAGCAAAATGTTCCATTTCTGGATTCTAAGTCTCAAGGGTATGGGACAAAAAGAGATACTCAGATTTCTGTCACCTAGAAAAAGGGGCAGATGTTTTTGATTGACATGCTAATGTCACTATCTCCATCAGTCCTTTGGGACATATATGATTGTAAATTTGCTTTGTTGTTTTTTGCTCTCTGAGTTTTTTTACGATCCTCATGCTCTGTCTAGAGACCTTGATTCAACCTGCTGTTGCAGGAACTGTGCAGATTCCCATGTTAGCCTCAGAGCAATACTCAAGCCCTGAGCAAATGCATCCCTATTTAATTTCCCTAGCAACTATGAAAGGAGGTTGTGTTCAGAGACCTGTGCTCTGGCATCAGTGCAGAGCACTCAGAATGGCTAGATTTGGCTAAGGTGGCAAGAAGATTGTTGCTCAGAAGCAAGTGTTATTAGGGAGAAGCTACTTCTCTTTCAGGGCTGGACTTTTCTCAGAGGAGGTAAAAATTGCTGTTAGACTTGCATGAGAATTCAGATCTTGTATTGTCAGCAGGGGAGGGTGGGGGAAGCAGTGGCGAGAGTCTCAGATAGACTAAATAGTTCTGGGTAAGCACATGGGATAGCTGAGTCAGTGATAGAGGATCATAGATTCAGTGAGAATTTGAGTTGGTCAAGCAATTTCCTGAAGCTGGCTGTTCACAGCTTGAAAGGTTACAGCCTACAGATGCAAGAACAGGCTTTGTTTTCCTGCACTGCAGACCTTACACCCCCTTCCTAAATAAAGTTATCAGAAGAGGCTGCACAACAAACATACATATTTGCACTTCTGTCAGTACTGATGTCTGTCAGGACCAGCTGCCTTCTCCAGTCATTCTCTGTTCTCCTTGCAAAACAGAAATTCATGTACATCACAAGCAAAACCAAACATGAAACAAAGCAACAGAAAGCAATGCAGGTGTATTATTGCTCTAGTCGCCTTAGGCAGAGGATTCACTCACTCCAGTGAGTTCTAAGTGACTAAGCTAAGTTAGAAAGCCAGTGTGAGCAGCAAATGGATCACTTTAGAAGACCACTGCAGAATGGCTGAGTGCCTATTTCTCACAAACTTTTCCTGAAACAAAAAAAAATTAAAACAAAACCAAAAACAACTTTCCAAGCCCACTGTAGATAAACACACCAGGTCTCAGCTGCTGATATATGTACCAGCTTTACAGTTTAGAAAATGAATTATTATACTTACTTGTTTGTAGGCAATGTCTCTGCTGCTACAAGCTTCTGGAGAGGTGTTTGCAGGCAAAGAGACCTGGTCCTTCTAATCACTAACTTTTATAAAATTCTTGGTGGGGCTTTTTTTTTCGTCTCACTCCACTCCTTTGTTGTCCCTCCTCCCCCGCAAGCTGTTGGGGGACGTGTCACTGCTCAAGGCTGGTCACTGGCTATCAGACCACCACCACACACCTCCAATGAGACCTGGTAATGCTCCTGCTGTTCCTCCCTTTTCCCCTCCCCTGTATATATGAGGCCATTCATGCAGTAAAACCGAGATGTTTTCCAGTTATTTCAAATTATTCCTCCTCTTTCTAAAACAGACCAAAAAGAACTACAAGAGAAACCATGGAAATTGCTTACAGGTATCTTGGACACAGCTTTATCGTTTAGGGCTAGATCTTCTTAAAGCTTATATTTAGGAAACTGCAGGAAGAAAGAGCAGAAAACAAAATGCAGAAACAATGCAACAGATCCTTAACTGGCATGAGCTGGTATAATTTCAGTGGCTTCCTAAGTGTTACATTGCTTTTCCTCACTGGAAAGTCTTACAAGGAACCATATGTTCCTTTTCCAGTTGGTATGGGGAAAGTCAAAATGTGATGCTACAGTATCAGGTTTTATGATAAAGTTTAATGCAAGTTCTGATTTTCTGTAATACAGTGTACCTGTGAAATTAATGGTTGTCAGACCACATATGCCCACATTGAGGTGCACAGCTGCAAGCCATATTTTCCCCCCAAATCCCACTGAGATGCCCACCCATATTGCAGTGATGTGAAAACTTCTCTGTTGCTTAGCAGAATTTTTCAGTGGAAAATACTGATGCTGTATAAATGGTGTATCAGCATTGCAGTCTATATGAATCCACACTACAACCATTCACCAAGTCTAGGCCTATAGATTTGATTATTTGCTTTAATGTCTTTCTCCCCATCCTGCAGGCCAGTACTCCTGGAGGGAAGTATAGCACAAGGACTGCTGGACAAGCATCATACCCTCAGGAACATCACCCTCTGCAGCCTTGGACATTGGCACGTTCTTACCAGAGAGACCCAGTGTTTGCCTGAAGAATGACGTAGTTTCTCCGTTTGTTTGGCTGCTGCAGTGACCCTTTGGCCTTTACAAGGACAGGTGAGACCCTGATTTCTCTCTCCACAGCATGGTCTTCCTCCTTGAGCCTCTCTTGTGCAGCTGCATGCCAAGGTCAGTGCTTGTAGGAAACCTTAGGAGCCTGCCAGGCTGCCAGTCAGCAGAGAAACCTCTGAAGGAGCTGACAGTGTGGTCAAAGGCCTTGTGCTTCTTTCCTCTGTTCTCCTCCACACTGCCCTTACATGCTTATTTTGCTGAAGGAAGCCATGGCACATAACTTGGAAATAAAGCCTTCCCTGCTTTACACTGTTTGCTTTACATTCTATTTCTCCCATCCTAGCAGAAAGACAAACCCCATGGTGTATTGAAGTTTCTCCACCACAACAGAAGCATCTAATATAGATTAAAAATATTTTTAATTAAATATCTTATCTAAGACCTTCTTGAGACCAAAAAAGAGCCATAATGGTGGTCTTCTTCCTCAAAGCCAGAGTTTGGGTCCTGTTGTTCCTGGTTTGGCTAGAAGCTGATGCAGGAGGGAAGTTCTTGGAAGTGTTTTATTCTCAATGTCATCTGTGATATGGTCTCACAGGCTATTAGAGAAAATCTGTGGGAGTCTTCTTGGAAAAAAAAGCAGTGTCAGACATTTAGATGCACTTTAAATAATCCCCTACAGCCCACCTTGCATTCTTAACTCTTCAGAAGTATATAAATGTATTTCCAGATGGATAATTGCTGGTGTGATCCTTTCCAGGCCTTCTAACCCTTCAATCCAGCCCTCCAAGTGCAGGTCCTCACAGAGATTTTGAGGACACAGGGGAAAAAAAGTGAATATACAAGACACTTAATTATTTCACTTAATTTAGGAATGGGAGCCTTTTCAGGTCAGCAGATGGAATGAAGGATTATAGTAGATGATGTCACTGTTAGTATGCAGACCCATCTCACTGACCATACTGTGCAGAAATAACAGTGATATTAAAATTACACTGGAAAAGAGTACAAACTTCCATCACACATAATCATACTTTGGGGATAATTTTGCCCCTTAAAAATAAGGTTATAGTAGCTTGATTTCTTAAATAATAATAAGAGGGGAAAGCTTGTATCATGAGTGATATGCAGTGTACTTGCATTTATCAAACAACTAACTTGGCCCATAAAAAGTACCAAATCATTGCCTGCACTAACTATTCCATGGCAAAACTGCTGTATTATCCAAGCTGTAATTCTGTCTCATGGAGGTGGTGTTTGATCTCAGACCTGGCAACTCTCACACCTTTCCAGTGGCCAGGAAGGCAGGGCTCCCAGTGGGAGTTCAGTTTCAGAGGCAGAACTATCTCTCCTCTGCAACCCTGGGGTTCCTCATCCTCCTCAGCCTCTGGCATGGGAAGGAGGACACAGGACAAAGATCCCAGTCAAGGATAAGGATAGGGTGAACAAGAAGGGAGGTCAGTTGTACTAAAGAACAGCTACTCTCAGTTTTTTGTATTCTTAAAAATGTTATGCAGACTGTCGCAGTGATTGCTGATACACTTTTTTTAGTGAAGAGTATAATCACTTACTAGAGAAAGAATTACTAGCTGGTTTTGAGTTTTGGATGTCTGAGAATTTATTGCTTAAATACATATCTAACTAAATACAGGGGCAGTTCTGCACATATTATGGCTTTTTTATGTGTTCGTGAAAGAGTTGATACAAACAGTCTTGCAATATAAAAAACTTATAGCTGTGTTTGAAACATCACGGTAAAGCAGATGCATAAGATGCATTTAAGCCCTAGTTACAGGGCTTAAATGTTCATTGTTGAGCCTTTTATAGCATAGAAAGCAGTAGTTAGCTATAAAAGAGATTGCTTAGGTTAGAACACAAGAAATGTGTTACAACATAAGTGAATTTTCTATTTTAATGTCTTGGAGACTTTGCTGGTGTCAACCTTCTCATCTGGAATTCCCATATAGAAGTTGACAGAAGTATGCATTTAAAAATATTAAGGACCATTGAAAACTGTATTCACATGTGTCATGGGTTACTACTTAGGTCTTAATTTGTGGGCTTACTTTTTGGAATTTGACAATTTAATTGCTGTCGTTATATCCAGCCTTGCGGTCAAAGGATCTGATAGTTCTGCACTTAAGTTTTAGGTGAAGTCTTGCAGGATAAAATATGCTAAAATCAACAGAAAGCCTGTTTTAAAGACAGGTAAAAATATTACAATTACTTACAATTTTCCAGATTGTGATTCCTATTGTCTGTTTCTACCAGTATAATTCTGATAATGTTTTGCCTTTAACTACTCAAATTATCTAGCATCTTAAATAAATTAAAAAAAAAAAAGTAAATGGGAGAGAGTAATACATGTCAGAAAGAATGATGAAAAACAAATAGATGAAAAAACTTCAAGAGATTACATGGTCACCACGAGAAAAATTACAAATGTATAGCTTCTCTCTGCACTTAAGTAAATTAAATAGTACTTTTGGATGTGGTCAAACCTGTAAAATGGATTGAAATGGAATGGAAAAAAACACTGGAAGTTGGAAAGATGTCCAAGAATAATATGCATCCACATGAAAAACACCTGGCTCTGTTGCCCTATGAGGCTGCTGCCTGCGTGATGAGGTTAAAGTCTAATCTGAGCAGGCTCAAGCAGAGTGGAGTCTATCTCCTACCCACCTGTCCACACTGTGCTGGATGTTTCCTGTTTTCTGTACTCTGCAGTCTTGCTTAACAATCTCAAAGTCCAGCTTGTTCATCCCTATCTAATCAGAGGTATTGTTTATTAAGTGGTTTGTTTTCCCCAGTCACCTACAGCCCTCACCCCTGATATGTAGAGCCTGGCTGTTTAACCCCACTGAAAGAAATGCCCCTGTATTTTTGGCTCCACAGCAGAGTCTGCAGACAAGTACATTGGGTGGGCTGGGGGTGTTGGGCAGAACAGGCTCAAACCACCAAGGAGATTGCACAAGGAAGGGTTTACTTTGTTCTGCATTCTGTGCAACTTAAAGCTGGTCTGCAACGAGCATCATGACCTGGAATGAAAAACAGGCAAGCATGCAACACTGATGTTATCAAAACACAGATCTTTGCTATTATTTAAATAGTGGGTATAGCAAACAAGGATACAACTTTAAACTGAGCTGCCTGCAGAAACTTTCCTGGGCTGTGAGAAACAGCTGTAACAGGACATGAAGATAAATGCTGTAATGAAACTGGTCTCTGTGCCTTTCTGTTGACATTTTATTTTTAAATAAAGCAAGAAGGTAAACACCTGGGTTCTATAAAGGGAGACATTTAACTGTTTATTACCTTTTTATCTGAGCAGCACATGGTACCCCAAAAAAGCACAATTAGGTACTGCATGGTAATATTTATTTGCATGCAGTTTGCAAAATACAAACCGCAGCAGATGTCTGAACTGGACAAGCTTGCTGAAAGGACCATTTGTAGGTGTGGTTTCTGTAGCTCCTCACCATGGGAAGGAAGGCTTTTCTCTCTTCAAATACAGTGCCTTCTCAGTAAGACATTGATGCCTACTGGAGTTAGAAAATCCTCTTGGGCTTCTAATCTAGTAGGGACCTGTCAGTTTATGCCCTGTGTTCTGCCAGCATCATGCTTATGTTGGACATGCTTTGGAAACAAATGTAGTTTTTGTTTAAGTTAATAACTCCCCCCAAACTATCTTGGACAATAAAGCCTTGGGTCCTGCTGATGGCCCGAGAAAGACTCCTCTTGTGCAAGCAGCAGCTGCTGCACTGAAGAAGTCTCCAAACTATTGGGAATGAACCAACATCCAAGCAATTCCATACTGTTTGTTTCAAAAATAGTCACTAAACTTGTTTTAAAGTGAAAGAAACCAAGCTCTTCAGGCCATATTCAGGGAGCTAATACCTTGCTTTCAACTTCTGTAGTCTGAGATGGGGCAACTCAGCTCCACTCCCATCAGAGAAAAGAGAGGGGAAAGGCTTTTGGGTGTTTGAATACTGCATTTTTAGCCTGAACTGCAGAACAAAATCCAACAGCAATTAAGAATTCACAGTAGCCGCCCATTCTCTGTTCTGAGGGTGATGTGCACTTCTCTGACTTCTAATTTCTAGCAAAACGTGCAGCACAGAAAAGGGAAAGAAGACTCAATCTGCTTCTGGAAGATTGGAAGGCAGCCGCAGGCGCCCTTTCCTGGGATGCCCCATTGACAGGGTGGGCGCTGTGCAAGTACCTGAGTAACTCAGAACAGAAAGTATGGTGGAGGCATCACAGAATAGTCCTGGGATATTGAGGACAGATGAGCAAAATTTAGTTTCCAGTAAAGGACCCCTTTTTTAGCACATAGGATCTCTGATCCAACCAGCTTGGCTGTGTGTTTGTTACTGTGCTTCAAACATGTAATGACAAGCAAGGTGGATGCAGGATGTGAGGAAATCCTTTTTTGTTAAAGGCACAGAACTTAGGTACCCCTCTCTGGTGACAGTGACATAATAATATTTAGATCATAGCCAAGAAGCAAAGCCAGAATTCTTGTATCTTAGTCTGGCACATATTGGAGAGACAAACTTTTACCTCTTTGGCGGCACACACGCTTCCCTCCTGCTGCTCATACACTTCCAAATGTGGTTTTTTTCCCCTCCTCCTGGAGTGTGACGCATGGGCCTGTGTATGCTAAGGGTAATGTGTGTGTCTGCTTCTCTCAGATGTCTCCTCTTTACTAGACCCTGTGAAATACATGGGCACAGCAACATGAACATGTTGTAATTAAGCCATTTAATCCTATTCTTATTTAAAAGTATGCAATTTAAAAGTATATACCTTGAATTTTAAACTGAAACATTCATATAAATATATAATATTTTTTGATGCGGTGCGTTTTGAGGCTTGCTTGCTTTCCCCTCTTCCTTTTTCTATTGCCTGTCCCATTTCTTGCTGTGAGATTTTTCTTTGCAAGAATGAGTATGAATGGAAAGAACAGAGCACTGTCCTGGAATTGTACAGTACAAGGATATAAAGAGAGAAGAGCAAGCACTGAAATATTCACAGCTGAAGATACAGAAACCAGTTGTATGTGCAGGCACTTGGTGGAATAAATACACAGTGACACTCAAATCCTGATACCCAAACCCCACTGCAGGGAAGCCAGAGGAGAGATTTTCCCACCTGCCACTGTGTGACTACCCTGGCATTTCCAGGGCTTTCAGTGGCTGGGAAAAAAATGTGGTTTTGCCTGTGCTATTTTCCTGGTGTCCTCTACCAGGAGGCCTAAAGGCCTTGCCTTTGGAATAGCATGGAACCCACAAGCAGTTTTTACTCACTCTAATTTCCAAAGATGTTCTGAAAGTATCCAGCTGATGACTGGAGAGCAAAGCACTGCTGTGATTCTGTTTCTCAGCTAACCTGCACTGTGTCTTTGTGCTGTGTAACTGATAGCACTGTGCTGACAGATGGAGGGTTGCCATTTTCTTTGGTTTCATCTCTCAAGAGATTTAGGTATTTTTCACCTATAATCAGACTTGTTAAGAGCTTAAGGCATAAATCACTTGGGAGAGAGCTGGGAGAAGAAAATTCAAAGCAGAGCCCATCCATTACCAAAAAGAAAAAAACAAACAACCCCCACTGATTAAACCCAACAGAAAATATTTTCTTGGTTCATTCCAAAGCAAGGAATATGGTTTTAAAATAGTTCAACCAAATGCCACCTCGAAATGAATTTATTCAAAGCTAACTAAAGCCAAAGTGGTCTTTTCATCAGATATACCAACTTTTTGCCTGTTTTCATTCAGTATGAGGTCTTTTGTCATCTGCAAGATTTTCTGTTTAACTGTGCCCACTGCCCTGGTGCAAAGCACCTATCCCAGATGCCTAACAACTAGGACACATGGTCACTGTCAGAGGGGCCCCTTGATGTGCTGTGCTATTGTTGCTTGCTCTTGTGAACAGCTGTCTTTGTTTCCCACAGGTATTTTGCTTTCTGCCAGGAGCAGTGAATGAACCACTCCAGCTGAGCTGTGAATTACAGCTCCAGAATGAGCAAGGATCCTGCACAACAACAGCACCTGATCTAATCTTTCCTTTGCCTCTGTGCTGAGGGAAAGTCAAGGTAAATTCATGTTGAATGTCTAAGTTCACTCAATGGCTGACAAGACCTCTTTTGATGGATCCAGTACAATGAATGATGATCCCAACCAACACAACCGTCATTGTGTACAATATGTGTCGTGTATCAATGAAAATGTGCATTTGTGACCCATCTGTGCGACACCAGTGGCTGTGATTCTGTTTTCCTATCCCTGCTCTCAGAGGTGACCTTTAATGAAGCAGCAGAGGCTTTGTTTTTAAGAGCCTCTGGTCAAAGCAAAAGAAGTGGGAATGGTGGAGGTGCAGATAGGGAGACAGTAACAAAAGAGACTTCAAAACTTTGAAGCATCTAGGCAGAATTTGTGGGGCAGTTCCTGCAAACCACTTCTGCTTTTGAAGGGTCTACGCAAAACCACAGCTTTGGAACAGAGACAGGTCAGAGATGAGACCTTAGTAAGGAGGGGGAAATAAGGCCTTCCCCTCCTCATTAGCTTAAATTTGAAACATTCACTTTGTCCAACATTTCTGCTGCCCTAATGTGAGGATTTTTGTAACAATTGTCCAGGGCAGTAGGCAGGAAAGCTGTGCGTGTTGGTGTGAGAGCTTTTCTTTGGGAATGACTAAGGAGAGTGATCTGGAATCTTCCAGTTCCCTCCCAGGTGGTGCATGGTGATTAGTTCCAAGTTTGTATTAAATAGGGTCTCCATGAACAAAAGCTGATTTTTTAAGAAAACTTGTACTTTCAGAGTTATTCTTTGCCCACATGGAGACATGGGATGCCCAGTGCAAGCAGCACAGAATCCAAGTTTGTACACTGTCCCTCTGCCCTATGGTGAGTGCCCTGGGTGTTTTTGCGCAGCAAGGCAGGAGCAGCTCATAGCAGTTTCGGGTTACTGTTCAGTCGGAGGCTGGAGTACATCCCCACGTGCCGCACCAGGTTGGGCTCCACCACGAAGGCGTTCTCGCCCTTGCCCTGGAGCAGTGAGTAGAGGGCAGTGTCCTTGGCGAAGCCCCGGCGGCAGCCCAACCCCCGCAGGTATCCCGAGGCCCGGCGGGCAGAGGCAGCAGGGAAGAGCATGGCGGGCGTGCAGCACTCGCTGGCTGGCACCACGTTGTAGAGCGAGGGGTGCAGGCGGCGCAGCTCCAGCCCGTAGTGCCGCCCCACCAGCTCTGACAGAGCCATGCTGTACAGGGCGAAGAAAGCCACGAGGCACCAGCTGGGGCCCACCCGCCCCGCGGCCCGGCAGTACACACAGCTCAGTACCGGCCCCAGGAACATGCCCAGGCCCAGCCACTCCAGGATCCTCATGGGCTCGGGGTTGAAGTAGCGCTGGAGCCTCTCGGGATGGTACAGCTTGAAGTAGAGAGCATCTCTGAGGTAGGGCTTGGAGAACCGGGCTGAGAAGAGGTGCTGCAAGACAGAAAATATCTCCTCCTCTGGCACGGCATCATCTTCCACAAGGAGGATGTACTCTGGATTGTACACCAACAGTGACTGCTCCAGGCAGAAGACGTAGTCCTGCTTCTCCTTCTCAAACTGGTTCAGGCTGGGGTCAGGATTCTCTCCAGTTCTGTCACGACTGACTATAGGAAAGAAACTGCTCAGCAGCCTGACATCCTCATGGCTGCTGGGGTCTGACTCCACATTACAGAGGAGCATGCGGTGGTTCTGGCAACGCGCCCCACATTTCTGGAGAAGACGGTGGAAGTGGGAGGCCACTTGCAAGACATAGTGGAAATCATTCTGCCTCTGCACAGTGATAATGGTGATCAGCAGCAAGGGCTGGAAGGTGTCACTGCCAGAGGCCTCGGAGGCATTTGGCATCTGCATCTTCTCAAAGTAATGAAGGGCATCCTGGCCCTCCTGCTGGTTCCGCTCCAGGAACTCCCGGCTCATGGGGTTCAGGTGCCAGCGCCGCAGGTAGAAGTAAGAGTGCAGGAGCCGGTGGCAGATCAAAGGTGCCAGCACACCAAAAGTCACCACAGTTAGGGTGAGGAGATGGATGAAAGGGCTGGACCAACGGCACCACTTCCCACAGAGCTGCCACGTTCGGTGTAACATAACTGCTGCAGAAAGAGGGCACTCCTGCACTGCTCATGCCCTCAATCCTTCACTTCCAATGCATCCTTCTCCCTGGACTGCAGGATACCACTGGGGCCATTGCTTCCAAACCTGCACAGGTCGTCCAAGTCTAGAAAGGAAGAAAAAAGGATGGTTGCTGAAATAGGAACTGACAGAGAAAATAGAAAGCAGAGGACTAGTCTCTGAGTAAGCTAAAATACAGGGCCCCTGTCAAATCCCTTATGGTAGACATCACAGAATAGTCCTGGGAGGTTGAGGAGATGAGCCAAACTTAATTTCCAGCAAAGGACCCCTAAGGCCTTTTTAGCACATAGGAACTCTGACCTAACCAAGCTTGAAAGGACTTAGTGTGTTTGTTGCTGTGCTTCAAACATGTAACAACAGGCAAGGTGAATGCAGGATGTGTGGAAATTCTTTTCTGTTAAAGGCACAGAACTTAGGTACCCCTCTCTGGTGACAGTGACATAATAATGTTTAGATCACAGTCACAAAGCAAAGCCAGATCTCTTGTATCTTAGTCTAGCACATATTGGAGAGACAAACTTTTACCTCTTTGGCGGCACACACGCTTCCCTCCTGCTGCTCACACACTTCCAGATGTGTTTTTTTTCACCCTCCTCCCCGGAGTGTGAAGCCTTGTAACAAAGACACCAATTTACTTCACACTCCCCAGAGTGTGAAAGCCATATAACAAAGACACCAATTTACTTCACTAGCCTGTGTATGCTAAGGGTGTGTGTCTATTTCTCTCAGATGTCTCCTCCTCATAGGACTCTGTGAAATACATGAGCACAGCAACATGAACATGTTGTAATTGAGCCACTGACTCCTTAATTAAAAGTACACAATTTAGAAATATATGCCTTTAATTTTAAACTGAAGTATTCACATAAATATGTAATGTTTTTTGTATACACATTCGCTTTAAGCAAATATCCATCTTCACCAAAGTTAGATTTTTCCATATCTTCTTCTCTGACTGCCCTGAACACCTCACAGCCTGGCTGACAAAAGCTTACTCAAAATCAGGGCAGTTAGGTTGTTTGGATGAATTCTCTTTTGTCACTTTTAATCTGCTGTTTCATTTTCCCTTTAATTTCCTATTCCCGCTCCCTAAGAACTGAGGTACTTATGTTCCCCTCACTGAGATGACTGAATGTGCACCGGGTGTTCAGTGCAGAGTTTCTCCAGTTTTTACCCTTCTGCCTTCAGCAAGTTCTGATCATCAAATGGTGGTTCCAAAATGTTGTTCTTTGTCCTTTTCTGCACTATCATCTGAAGCAGCCTAAGCAAAGTTGGGTAGATGGAAAAAATAATGGCTTTTATCCTCTGTCTCAGAAAAATTGCTCTTGTATGAGAAAAAACTTGGAGGACATGGAGCAAGGTCTGGCTTTGGGGATACTTCAGAAATGCCTTCTTTACAGAGGTCACAGATTTGCTGTTTTTTGCCATTAGGAGAACCTTTTGCCATATGGGAATGTGCAACTATCTATGAAAGGCCTTTTAACAAGATTAATGCAAAATATACAGGAGTTATTCTAAATATTTGTTAGAGGAAAAGCAGTTCATGCTGTGAGATATCAAACCATCCTTAGGTAGATTGTGGCATCAGTGTTTTTGCACTCTTAGGGCTCAAGGCAAGATTTAGAGTAATTAAAATCAGAACAAATGTACATGCTGATGAATGAGAATCTGCAGCTTCTTCCCATATTGCTTTCTTTTCCTATCTTGTTACACAACCCTGTTGCATAAATGCTGTATTGAATTGCATCATTGAACCTTGTAAAGGCCTTAAAGGTGATGCCTGCACTTCAGCTGCTAGACCCAAGTCCTGAGGATTCAGGATGTGAAGACCTGAAATCCACCAGATGCAAAGATCTGTCATTTAAATGCATTTATTCATCCAGAATCCTGGACCTTCCAGCTAACCTGTCACAAGCATTAAGAGAACACAAACATGCAGAATCATATTCTACAGGTCACACTGTTGAGCCTTCTCTTGATACAAGCATCATTGTAGGCACTGGCTCTGAACAAGCCTCCAAACTTGAAAGCGAGGTCCACAGTGGGGAAAGGAGATTAAGGAAAACTAGAAGGTAGTTTAGTTCTCAGGGAATAAAGTTTACTTTCCATCTTCCAACTATGTTGAAGCTCTGAGCTACAAAACTTATGAGCTGGCCATGAAATCTTGGGATATATATTGAAGCACTAGTAATAATTATTTGAGTGTTTCTTCATTAATAATTCTTGGAGCAACCTGATTTAGTAAGTGGAATCTGGCAGGGAGGTTGGAAATAGCTGTTCTGTAAGGTCCCTTCAACCCAAACCATCCTGTGATTCTATGATGATAATGTTCACCCAAGGAAGAGACCTCCTTCCCTCACATCATCTTCTACTAAAGAGGGAAAAATGGTTGTGCTGTCCTCCCTAGCCCCTGGAGGGGCTGCAGCCTCATGAGATTAATCAAACAAGTTCTCACTTGACATGTTGCTCTTCTGCAACCCTTGAACTTGTTGTTCAAGGATCATGTCCCAGGTCCCTACAGCTGGACTCACACTGAGCCCAACAGTGCTGGCAAAGTGGTGTGAGGACTCCACCTGCTGGTGTCCCAGCTCCCGGTTCAAGGCAGGGTCAGTGAGGTGGTGCAGGTGAGCAACACCCTCTCTGGAGGTACCCCCTTTTCCAGCTTCCCCTGGAAAAGTACATAGCCACCAAAGCATGGAAGCCACCCATGCAGGTCATTGTGTTGTAATTCCATGCGTTATGACTTAACCTTGGCTTCACCTCACCAGTAACAGAATTCGAGATCTTAGAGCTCTTATTCTGGCTCTGCAACTCAGGGAGCCTCAAGAAAACAGTAATCACACACAGACACTACTGCTACTCTTCACATCCTCCTCTGCTGCCTGAGCTGTTCACACTTACATGGACAGCCACACTGTGTGTTTGTCACTCTGTCTGCTGAGGAAAAGGCAGTTTTCATGGGGCAATGAAATAACCACAGAGGCTAAAAACAGTCAGAAGTGTATTAAAGCAGGTCAAATACTGCAATTAAAGTTAAAATCAAGCTGAAGAATCTAGAAGAGAGGGAAAGGACTGACCTCCTTCACACCTTTTGTAACACTAGGAACCTGAGGGTTCAAAATATGGATTAATAAATTCTTACTTCTGCAGACCTGAAGCTTGCTCTTATCTGCAGGATTTGAATCCAGAGTTTCTGCTCAGGCTGTTTTCCTGCCATTAGGATGGTCCTGACTTCAGAGGAGATACTCCTTTCAGGAGCTCTTTGTACTGTCAGTTTTATTTTTTTCTCTTTCTAGGGGGAAAAACATCCTGTTTGTTTTTCATGCAAGTGGCATTTCAGACAGAAAAAAAAAATAAAAGAAGTTTGAGGAGAAAAAGAAGAATCAGATTTGGATTTTATAGTGCCCTAAAAACCCCCACTTTATTAAACCTGAATAATAACTGCTTTGCAACCATATAAATACCTGCAATTGAGGCCACATTTACACATGTTCTGTGTAGAACTGAGCCATTGCTTAAGAACAACTAGAAGCTGTGGTGATATAAATCTGTACTTCGGCTTGTTTCTTTTCTTGGATTCTCATGATGGAGATTCCTTCCAGAAACACCTAATTCCAAATCTATATCGTATCTTCATTAGTCCCCTAATTACTTGGCTGAATTGAACTCTTCGGGAAAACTCACCTCTTTGCACACCGAGGAGAGTAGAAAAAGAAGTAATGTACTCTTTGCGGTGCAGAGCACTGTCTGCTGTGCTTGTGCTTTAAAAGAGAAAGCTGATTTTCTGTCTGCTCCAAACTCCTCTCCACAGAGAGGTCTTCTTGGAACAAAGTTTCCTACATGTTTCAAAGCTGCAAATTTTTAGGTTCCTGGATAGCTGATGAGAGACCATATGCCTTCTCCTTCCTGCACCATGACAAAAAGACAGAACTATTCCTGTACAATTACAATATTAAATTACTCTTTTTGACATATCTACACTTCTTCTCAGTGTCAGTGGGAAAAGCCATTTCTTTCCTAACATAAAAACAGCTGGATGAAGTAATTTGGTCAGAGCCATAGAGTCATCTCTCTACAAAGGGATGAAAACGGGAAGCAAAGGCAGGCTCTTGGAAAATGTCATGGAAATGTCATGGGCTGTCACAGTCCCAACTGGGCCATAGCAGTGGTGGGAGTAATGGTGCTCACACAAGTGGTACTTTACACTTGTGTGTTGATCCTATAGCAGCACCAAAGCTGAAACATTTGTGTGAGAAGCTTTTCTACGTCCCAGCCTATCACCATGCAGAAGAGCTGCCAGCTGAGGACCAGCTCCTGTGCTGATGAACCCTCTCTGGCAGACACAAGGCATTTGTGGTGCTGTAACAAAAGTCCTACTCTAATCTGAGGAAGCCAATGGAAGCTTCCCAAGGAGCCACAGAGATCTCCTGTAACATATGGGCATGCTGACAGGGACTGTACAGATATCCTCAAATTCCAAAACCTGAGGTCCCTGCCATGAGCTGATCCCTATTACTGGACCAGATGGCCAGCTTTTCTCATCTGCAATTCCTCTTGTTTTCTGACAGCTTTTAGTAGGTCAGGTGACAGATAATATTCCTGCAATGTGTCAGGCCCCCCATGACAACACCAGTGTCCAGCAGAAGCCAAGCATCCAGAGACCTGACTCCATGCCAAACTGGGAGTTGGGCTCCCTAAAAAATACAAACCGTCCCAGCAAGAGCTGTGCTGCTAAAAACATTCAGAAGAACCTTAATGGTAAGAGACCAGTTGTTGTTATTTGGTTGCATTTTACTGGCAGGTATCAAATATATCTCTCACCTCCTCAAGCACTGCTGAAAGCAATTGTTCTTTTGTTGTTCGTAGATGATGAGTGGCCTCTATCATCTTAGCATCAGGTAAGCCAGGCAAAGATCAGGGCTGCTGCACTTAAACTCTCAGCTCCCTTAGAACTTTTGTTTCTTATGATCTGTGTACTAAAGATGTAACACTGTCACAGTTAACAGATTAATGACAGCTTGAAGTGTAAGAGAAGTGGCAAGAGAGGGGCAGAGGACTTGACCCTTAAGAAAAGTTTTGTGGTGCATGAGGTAGAAATTGAAGGCACTGCTGTCTGTTCTGATCTGCCATTCCTCAGGGCCTGTGAATGTACAGACCTCTTCTGCCCAAGGAGATGAAATTTAAGCACTATTGGAACAGTCAAAATGCACAAATATGCAGGGTGTAACCATGACCAATTAGGTGACCAATTAGAAACTGCAGAGTTAAAACTTGAATGTAAATTTCATCATAGGCTGCCTTGCTAGTCTCAGCAGTCCATAGTTAACTTTTACAGGTTGTTCATAAATCCCTAGAAATCCACGATGCACAGTTTGAAAGCTACTGAACTAAGAAACTAGGGACATAGCTGTGGCAGGTGAATGACACTTTGCCCATTTTATTTGAACTAAAAGGATAAGAGTATGTCACCAGTGAAAGAGGCTGTGAACTCAATATACATTAATTAGAGATATTTCCCCAACTTCTGTCTTGTTTCTCATGTATATTAATTTTCCTCTGTCACATAAACATGAACAGAGCCCATATCATCTGGCTGCCTCCCTGCAGGGCAATCCCACTGAAAAGCAATGCTCCCTCTGCTGCTACCCAGCAGTCAGATCAGATGAAGTGGGAGTGGAGAGCAGCCTGAGGAGAGTTCTGCAAGGTAATAGCTAAAGACAGAGACTTAAGGCAATGACTTTGGAGAGCTGTCTGTGATTTTGGTAGTGTGACAGGGGGTTGAGATGCCCCAAGAGAACCAGGGCTTGTGATTACAAGAATCTATCTGTCTACAGAGGCACTCATCCACTCGGTCGTCCTGGTGCGTGGCCTGTAGCAAACCCCCACAATGCAGTCACCTGTCCCTGTCCTCCCTTAATCCTGATTCATCATCTGTTGGACAGCTCCTCGTCCATCCCTGGGCAGAGTTCCATTCACTCCAGCTGGTCACTGACATAGAGGCTGACCCCTCCTCATCTCCCCCCCAGCCCTTGCTAAAGATTCTGTATCCTTCCATTCCACCACTACAGTCCCAGGAGCCACCCCAGCACATTGCCATGATGACAAGGAGCTGGCAGCCCTGCAGGTGTGCCCATGCCTTTGCACAGAGGCAGGTAAGTTTGACTCTGATGAAGGCAAAGTAGTGGCTGGAGTGGCTGGAATTCCTTTGTGCTGCCATTCAGGTGCCCTCCTGCTGATCTGTGATCCCTTCCCGTGTTCTGCGCCTTTCTTGCTAGCCCTGGCTTTAAACTGAAAGGCTTGAAGTCCCCCTCCCATAGCAGCTTCAAATTAAGGCCCTCACCAACTTGGTGAGCCTGTCACTAAAATTCCCTCTCTGTGTCAGAAGGACCCCAGCAGTCCCAACAGGTTTCTCCAAGTACATCCTATGTATGTTCATGACATTTATATATCCAGCTATAGCTTTGGCTGTAAGTAAGAAGAAGTAAGTAGCAGAGTCTGATAATGGCTTAAATAATTGTTGAAATCAGAAACTGAAACATGGTTCAATTAATTACCATTTCATTACAGCTTAATCATTAATTATTGTTAAATCGTTGTTGAATCACCGTTAAATTATAATTGAATTATTCCTTAATCACAATTTGCAATTTTTTATCATTAAATATCATTTGATCATTATCTAATCATTAATAACACCTTTTTGTTATTCCCAAAATGATGAATTCTCCTAAAGGTTCACCTGTGCCAGTAGAGTTGTGGGTGTAAGAATGGAGGGAGAGAAAAGGAAACAGATGCGGTAACAGCTGCTAAAGCTGCAGATGTTGTAGCTTTGCTGTTGTTTATGACCGTGAAGAATAAAGCACAGGAATAAGGAAATAGAATATTTGCGAACAAAGGTCTTTGATGACAAAGCTGTAAATTTCCAGTTGGGACAGGTCTATGTAACAATCAAAATGCAAAACGGTACAAGACAACAACCAGAGTATTGTGATTCAAACCTGTGTTTGAAAGAAAAATGTTTTGTCATACTGGTAAGAAGCATTCCTCTTTGAAGAGACTTTCTACTATTGTTAAACTACTGATTTCTCTGTATTCACCACTTGTGCCTGAGGAATATACACCCTCTTCCTCCCCTCCCCCTACAATGCATGAACCAGGGTGTTTATCCTGCACAGGAAGGCATGGTGAATGGAATGCCCTGGTTCTGGGGGATCCTGGTGATCTGCTTGAGCCCCAAGGGGAGAAAATGAGGTAAATGCAGGAGCTGAGAAATAATCTCTGGTACAATTAGCAATGCCCTTGTTGGGCAGACAAGAAATCAGCAGATTTCACACGTGCAGGAGGGTGTTCCTCCTGCCTTTTGTGCTTGCAAATGCTTGCTGAACCTGATGTGTCCTAAGGGTTGTACATAAATTATTTTCTCAGTGACTGCAGGAGAGAAGCCAGCCCAGGAGCCTGTAATGTACATCAGCATCGTTTCATGTTTCGCTGCATCACAGCACAACTGCAGATTTCCTCAACAGCCTTTGACTCTAAATGTCAGCGACTTCGGCCATTGGGTTTCTTAGGTGCTCCTCGTTCCCTTCGGGAGAGCTGCCAGGTAGCACAAGGTGACCCGTAAAGCACCGGGATTAATAGCAGTTACCTCAGCGGGGATGGTCAAAGAGGAGAGGGCGTTAGGTAAGAAAAGCTGATCCCACCTCCACTCTCTGCCCTCCTTGCAGACACACACCGAGGACATTTCAGTGTGCCCACTCCTCAGCTCCTTGCCCGGATTTCCGACCAGAGAGATTCTGGCCACGCTTCTCCCTCGGGCGAGGGCTCCTCCGGCTGGCACCAAGCTCAGGGCAGAAGCGGGCTGGCTTTTCCCCGTTCCCTTAAGAGTTCCACTCACCTCCGCTAAGGGAGGGGCCGTTTCTTGAGGCGCGGCCGGGCTCCGGCCACTTGTCCTCGCTCGTCACCGTGTACAGGCATATCCCCGGCGCAAGCACAGAAACATCTCCTCGATCCCTGGAGGCTTTCCACCTCCCTGCTGGCTCGGGTGCGGCAGCCACAGCAGCCAAGCCCGGCCCTGGTGAGCAGTTGTGGCTGCTCATCAGCCATAACTTCGTGGCCCCCCTTTCCCCGTTCTCCCAGCCTCGGTGCACCGCCCGCCCCCTTATCCCCCACAGGGGAAGGGGAAGCATCCCCCCGGGACAGCCCGATCCCAGCGGGCCATTTACCCGATCCGAGCGGGAGATTTACCCGATCCGCTGGGCAGCCCCGCACGGCCGCTCCCGCCTCCCTCCCTCCCGCTGCTCCGCTCCCGCCGGAATCCTGCTCTCGGCGTGTGGCTCACTTCTCTTCCGCGAATTTCTCTCCTCCCTCTCGGGCGCTGAGGGTGGGATTAAAGGCATCAAAGACCAAACATGTGACTCCGCCAGCACAGGGATGCTCAAGGAAGGAAGGGAAGGGGAGATAGCCGGAGGGGGTCACCGCACACCAGGCAGGGAACCGGTCCCTGGAAGCAGGTTCAGGAGTAAATCCCGAGCCCCAGGGGCACACCCTGGGCGGAGGCAGCTGCGCAGCCGGAGCTCCTCATTCCTGCTCTGCGGTGCCCGAACGCTCCATCAGGAGCGGCCGGGCAACCGCAGGGGCAGCGCAGCTCCCCCAGCGCTCCCCAGCCTGGGTGTCACATCTGCCCGGTGTCACCACGGCCGCGTGTCACCTTTAGGTAGGTGTCACTTCTGCCGGGTGTCCCTTCCGCCGGGTGTCCCCTCTGCCGGGTGTCCCCTCTGCCCGATGCCGCTTCTGCCAGGTGTCCCCGCCAGCTCCCGTGCCTCTGGGGCACTGCCCTCCCCCGCTGGCACCTGCTGGATGCTCCGGACTTCTCGCCTCACTCCTGGGAGGGGATCACCGGCGCCCCGCAAGCTCGAGCAGAAAGCGCCAAGAGTCACCAGCAGTTTCTTTATGTGCGTGCCACTCCTGGCAGGTAAAAGCTTTCTCAGTCTGTAGTGAAGTCTTCACAGGACTATTGCCTGAAGTGGGGAGGCTCATCAGCTACACAAAATTTTACATCAGGCTGTTCAAGATTCAAACATTTTAACAAACTGCCCCAAGACTGCCTCTGACCGCTTCACTCTCCCTCCCTGCCACCCCCCGGGGCTTTTCTCTGTGTTCCACTTCCCCGTTCTTATACGCACAAACCCTTCAGCTCTGTGGCCGCAATATCTAATTAACTGGTTACCTGAAAGATGCTTCAGGGAAAGTTTACAGACAGTTTGTCTGTCATTGTAGGAACTCTTTGGGTTTATGCCTGCAGCTCCAGAAAATGCAAGTGTATGTATTTGGGCTAAACTATTTTTAGGCTCAGACCTCTCTTATATCTTAGAAGAATCTCGGGAAAAGAGAAAAAAAACTACCAAGAAAAAAAATTCCTTAGGCCCTTTCAGTAAAATACCATGTTCTGTTGAGCACAGCTAGAATGTTGCTAGTGTCCAGTCCTGTAATCAGAAGCTTCTAGCATGGTAGATGTCCTTTAATTTTAACATAGCAATTTCTATTATTCCCTCTTATGATGTACAAAGGCAATCAGCTGGCAAAAGCTGTCCCACACCTAGGGCTTTTTATTGCAGAGACAACATGGAAGAAAGGGAGAAAGCCAGAGGAACAGTAATGCCCAAAATCAACAACACAATCAAGCACCACAGCTGGGTTCCCCTAGTGACTTCCTGGAAACAGATTAGGCATGCTGGAAGGTCCACCAGCTTACTAAGATATATGTTACTCTCTCAAAATAATAAAGAAGTCGTAGTTTCTAGGTGATTTGCTTTCCCAGATCCCTCTGTCTTGGTTTGAAAAGACAGGTGTCTGCTAAGGAAGGCGGGAGCCTCCCCTGAGCCTTATTTTTGGGAATAAATATTTAGGTCATTGTAGTTTTGTGTGATTTCTGTGTAGTCTTTCCAACTTCCTCTCTGCTCACTTGCACACTTTTCAGGGTACCCTTGACTTTCATCCTTAAACAATTATTTCTTTGAAACAGCTTCTGTTAGACCCAAAAGACTGAGGGAGAAGAGTCTTAAGTGATTTTGGGGCAGTGGCACAGAATGACAGTGGAAGCCTGTCATTCCTGACTACTCATCCATTCTTATCACGGTGCTGTTTCCTGCTGTGCATGAGCATAAGGGACACTGATGCAGCGATACGGGAGCACGAATAACAGTTCTTTATTAGGGAAGAAATTTTTAAAAATAAAATAAGCAATGCAATAATACAAAACAACACTGACAGAGTCAGGATACGACCTGACAGCCTGTTGGTCACAGGGGGTTGGTAGCAGTCCAACTGGAATGGTGGTTGCCATCCTGAAAAAAAGTAAAGAAAGTGTTCTGTAAGGCTGGTCTCCTTAGGACATATCCAAAGCCATTGCATTCCAGCAGGAGGAATGAATAATATGTTTAGCATAACTTGTTGTGCCGTGTGCATGTAACCTGCAAAGGCTGTACCTCTTCCACAAACACTGAGAAGTTCTGTAGTGACAGCACTATTCCTTTACATACAGATACCAGATGATTGCCTGGTTATTCCTGTACTGTCAGCTGCACAATGGATATGTTCTCCTTGTAGGTATCTGCTGTTCTTCAGAGGCTAACTTTGAAAACAATTTTTAACTGCTATTTATTTAGAGGGGTAAAAACGCCCTATATTTCCTGCTTGCATTCTGTTTTTGTAAGAAGCAGCAGACATTTCTGATGGCTATTTTGAATATAAATACAATATTGAGGATACCAAATTACATAGAGTGGCAGTGGCTTTCTCTTTGTTTTCTTTCAGACTCAATATTGATCACTGGGACAAAAAGTGTTCAAAGTCCTTTGCTGTTTACTGGAGACATAATGAGCTTATATGTCAGGGCCACTGTGTTTAACTTTAGACAGCAATAGTCAGAGGAAACACAGCTCCAGCAGGAATGGATTCATGCTGGCTTGGCTGTCTAGGGTACATTAGTATCCTCTAAAAAGGCTGAAGTATTTTAATCTCATTTCCTTCCTGGTCTGTCCATTTGGTTTTGGTTCTTTCAGGACTAACCTCCCTTCACATATTTCCCAAGTCTTCCCTCTATAAAGTCTCCTACACACAACCACAACCAGACTTTTCAGGCTCTTACCAATAGCTAATTCATCTTGCAGATGAACTATTAAATCCTGTTCCTGTAATCTCTTCTACCCAAGCTGCACACACCTGAAGATGACAGAAACACACTCACTGTAGTTCACTGTAGAGACTATTGGGCACCCCTCCCCACCACACACACCCCTTTTTCTATGCTTCTTTGTCTTCTCCAATCAAACCATTAGAAAAGGCTGTTCACAGCTAAAAGAGCACCAGAGTGAGCCAGCATAGAAATGTGTTAAATGACGATGGAACTGCAGAAATACTGCAAGCCTGGTGACACTCAGAAAACTGGATGCACCTTGGCCAGTCTAGTGGCATATGCTCTGATGATCCAACGTCCTTCCTGTCTTGCTCCAACCTTCTGAGTCTTGCAGACCACAGAGTATTTCTAAGAAAGGGACAAATATTTTAATTTAGACATAGAGTCTAGTGGCTCTTCAAAATATCTGTTAAAATGCATTGGCTCTCAGCTACTTGCTCTGTATTGCAACATAGAAGAATGGCCTGGAACAGTGTACTTTTTGCTGAAAAAAGATGCTGATGCTCAAAAAAGAGAAGGAGGTGAAAAGACAAATCAGAAGATTTCCAAACTGAGAGTCAGGAGGAATTATCCCCCAGGGACTGCTAGAAAACTTTTACTTTCTTTTGCAAAATGGAGTAAAGTTATTTTGTATGGTCACTGAGCTCTTTCCACTAGCAAATTCTGCATCTGTGTGAGAAGCACAGAGTGCTAGCAATTTCTCTGCTCTATCTCACTGCAAATTTTAGGTGAGCACTTCTGGAACTAAGGATCAGATGCTGGAATGAGGGAAATGGCCTGTCCAGGAAAGTCTGAATACCACTTGTACAAGGTTTTAACTACCAAAGAGTCTCAGGAAAATTGTATCAAACTATAACTATTTTAAAACTGCTTCAAATCTCTAAGGGGAGGCCTTATTTGAAATTTAAGTGGTTTTAATTCCATTTAGCTGAACAGTGTTTTGTTAAACTTTTTTTCATTTCATCTAATAATGGATGTAACATGGAGACTCAAGTACTTCACTCCTAATGAATTTTTAATTCATTCTGGTGAATTTTTTGTTTGACACTCTTAAGATTAGACTTAAGCAAAATATAAGTCCGTGACT
The DNA here is from genome assembly GCF_017590055.1 of Onychostruthus taczanowskii. Lineage (NCBI taxonomy): Eukaryota > Metazoa > Chordata > Aves > Passeriformes > Passeridae > Onychostruthus > Onychostruthus taczanowskii. Next base: position 307,934 of record NW_024499374.1, read on the forward strand.
AGTCCATGATCTAAAAGTAAAACCTGCTGTAATGACACGGGCTACATTGGCAAGTATGAAGGTGGAGGATTAGATTAGAGATTCTAGAATTGATTTTGCAAGTTCTGTCATTTTCATTGCTGAATAATTAATATTTTCAAACACAGCTTGTTTTCTTTCTCTGGTCTCTAAATGCACCAGTAAAAAGCTTACCAGGATTCTGATGAGCCTGTCTTTAAAATTCAAATGCACCTACTGCAATTAAATAAGTATGGATAGTGGTCATAAGCTCCTTTTCAGGAAAACTCTTCATATCACTATTTCCAGGAATATTTGCACACAGGAATCCTCTGCACAGACAGCAAGTTAAGGTGGTGTGGTGCCAGAGAAGAAAAAAAATTGAAAGAGATTGTGTGAGGGAAAGGGAAGAAGACAGTAAAGCCTGTGCTCCATTTCCTGGGCTCTTCATTGCTCCTGATCACTATGGCAGCTGGGCAGTGAGGCAGCAAGGCAATTGCTAATCATCCCTGCTGAGACTTCCCAGCCTGGGTTTCTCACTGACTGGAATCTTTCATTCTTTTTTAGATTGCCTGCCAGGGTGTTCTGGGTGTCAGTGGAGTGAGAGAGCTCCTTCAATTCACATTCATATTCTCCATTTAGCATCAAGTGCTTCTCTACAGGAGGAAGACAACTAGAGAAGAAACATGACAAAACAAAAGTAAGTGAGAATTTTTGTGCAGCATATATAAGCAACTGAAACATTTTTGTCCAAGTCCCTTCTGGTCAGGTGACAATGGAATTTCTTTCCCATACCTGGGCAAAATGTGATCAGTATCTCTCTTCCCAGATGTGAGTCATAAGTATCCTACTATGCTACTTAGCTAACAGTAACTATCCAATAGTAATAATAATAGTATTAATAACAGTAATGCTAATAGAAAAAAAAAGTAGTGCAATTTCTTTGAAAGGAAAAGCAAGAACTCAGTTCAACTGCATCGGCTACAGCTTTACGTGTGTTCATTTTCTTTAGTCAGCTTGTCTGTCAAGAGAATTATAACATCCTAAATAACATCAACAGCAATTGTTGGCTAGATCAAGGATGCTGTGCAGTGATACATTTCTGTGTGATCTGATGTACATGGCACTGGGTGGATATTCATTAGGTAAAGTACCTATCTTATCAAATACAGTTCCACTGTTGGCCCTAACTAATGTGTACCTAGCACAGCACCCTGCAGCACCACCCTTCATTCCATCTCATGCCCACAGCAACAACGTAGGCTACTTCGCAATACCTGAGAGGAAAAGAAAAAATTATCCTATTTTGAGAGCACAGCCTTAGCTAAAATGATGTGCTCTATCCTTACCTTACAATGGGGTAAGGACAAAGTCATGTCAAGAGGAGGGGACACCAGAACAAACCTCAAGGACAAAATTTTGAGCATGGGCTGAAACTTTGTGCTTCAAAGGTCAGCTTTTAAAATTAATCTTGTTATTGCTTATTACACTTTGGTGATATGAAAGTGCCTCTTGCACAAATCAGCCATTAAGAAAGGGATGTCTTTTAAGACATTGGTGTTTCTATTTTTGCTTCAAAGCACCAATGATCAAAATAGCAGAACAAGATAGAATCACCTTGTCTGTAGCCAGTGTATGAGGAAATTAAGAGGGTTAAGAAACTCAGTACAGGCCTTTCATCCTATTTATTTATCTATTGTAATTGTTTTTAGGAAGAGAGCTACATTTGCTTTGAAGTCAAAGACCTGTACACACATATGACAGGTGTGGTACTTTTATTTGGAAGTATGTTCCACTAATATGCATTTTCCATTTTTCCTTTTTCTTTTTTCCTTTCTGAGACTTCTCCTTCCTTTACTTCACCTCTGTTATCTGATCTAGAAGGCACTGAACAGATGTGCCAGCTGCCACAGGACACACAGGGTTGTGTTTCATACCTGCTCTCCTGTGGTGCCTGGCACTGCGTTATCACAAAGCAACTGCTGTGGTTCCAGTCAACAACCTAGGAAATGAACGGCTGATTTGTGTGCTGACACAAAAATATACCTTTACCACAAAAATATTAATGCACAGGGCTTTGCGCCACTGAATTTGGAATCTGGTTATCTCTTTTAGGGCGGTTAGTCTGCTGTGAGTGTTTTGGGTACTATTTTGCTTTGCCCAAGCACTGGTTGCCTGAAGATGTCGCTTTTCCACTTTATTATCTTAGGCTGGCTGCTTCTGGTGCTCTTGGGCCCATTTGCCCAACCTCTTTCCTTGAGTGTGCCACCTGCAATCCCTTTCTTCATCTGCCACTGACAGCACTGGAGCTGATTGGCCACAGCTGCTCTGTTCCCACCTTTGGGATGAATCTGTGCTCTGCTATTTCCTCAGCAGACTCCAGGCACATAATTCTTCCCACAAAAGTGAGGATTTCCCTCTGCCCTCCAGGTCAGAGCCTTCTGCTCACCACAGCCTCAGGTTCACCAACAGGTGGGAGAGAGATCAGCTCCCACACCATCTCCCATAGGGCCTTTCCTCTTGGAAGCAGCACAGTCCTGCTGGATCAAAGATCACTTTAGGTACTTTCCTGGGCGCGCCACAGTTCCAAATTTACCTGCACATCTGCAGACACATCTGGGTAATATGTGAGTAGTTCACAACGCTGTGCCTCCACCTCCCACCTTACCAAAGAGGATGCATTTCACACCCATGTCTTGGGCTTTCATAGCAAATTGATGGATGCTACAACTCTTAGTTTGAGCGAGAGACAATATTTGAGGTTTTGTAGGTCCTTTTAGTTTGGAATAGAGGTTTGGAACAGGTAATGGGTGATGCTCACACAACCCTGGTCACAAGGCTGTGCATTGCTCGTTTACAGGAGATTCAGTCCATCCAAGTCTCCAAGTGGCCACAGCCTGAGCACACCAACACTGCAAGCTCAAACTTGTCTCCTCTCTAGGCTGTTCCTTACACAACACTTTTTATTCAGTTCATCTCTGGGTCTTTGGTGGTTTCTTCATACCAGGCTCCCCTCTGCTTATGCTAAGAACATGTGCATGTCCTTTCCAAGGAACACTCTGCTTCAGTCACGCTAATTCTTAACCCCATAACTTTGTAGCATGCTCAACTCTTCCTTGTAGCAATTGCAAGTGAAGGACTGCGAGGTTCAGGAAAAAGCAGCCATATTTGTCACACTCCTGACTCTAAGGAATTGCAAATTGCTACAGGACTTTCTCTGCAGTTGCTCTGCACTGGCATTGGATTGCTTGGCTCTCCCACTTTCTTCACAAAAGTATCTCAAGTATTAATACAAGTATTATTAATTCCTGTCTTTCTCTCCTTACCACTCAGATTTTTGTTTGTATTTTTCCCTCATCTGCTGTGTTGTCTCTGCACAACAATTCACAAGGAGGGGACCGTTCACCTACAAACAACACTGAGGAAAGCAGAACATTCTTGCTACTGGAGGGAAACAAGAGCCTCAGTCTTGAGTTTGCAGGCTGTGTTTGCAGGTTGTGTGGAAAATCCACATGTATCCTGCAGCATAGCCATTTCTTTTTTAGCATCGCAATCCAGTTGGCAGCTAGAACTTTCCCTTTTAAGTCCCATTTTAGGGCTTCCCCAGACACTTTGGTCTGTGGCATGTGCTGTATAAAAAAGTGGCTTCAAAGTTGGTTTGAATGCTTATCTAAAGTGTGGTGATTAAGACAGATATGGAACTGAATGTACAAGGGTAGGAGTGCTCTGCAGGAAATGCCAAGGTGCACAGAGATAAAAGACACTGGCATGAAATGAAATGAAATAAAAGGTTGTGGCTGTTCCTATTTCAGTTAGAGCTTTGCAGAGAGGGCATAAATCTATTCTTCAGGGGTTCTACACATGAGACAAAAATATGCAGAGGACAGAAAGAACAAATATAAAGAAAGGGCAAGAAAAACACAAGATATGAAAGGTGTGCTGTCTGGAAACCCTCCTTTGGAGCCCATTTTATGAAGCATAAAAGCACCTTTTGGTTTCAAACATTTTGGTGAAAAACTGGCTGTGCTAAGAATCAATCACTTATCAACCACTTCTGACTTAGGTAAGTGCTCTGCAGCTGTAAAGAATGCTGTAGGTGGAAAACACCAAATGTTTTGTCATGCATTGTGGCTTTTGTTTTTTGACTAGTGGAGGTCTGTCACGATCTGCTCATACAAGCAGGGATTATGGTGGCTCATTAACTGATCTCAGAGTGCAAAAAACCAACACGGACAGGGTAATTGTAGTAAAAATCAGAACAGATGCACCTTTATTCAAAATGACCACAGCAAATGTGTTAGGGAGGATTGGGGAGAAAGGAAAGAATAGGGAAAAGAGAGGGAGGAAGAGAAAGGAAGGTATATAGCTACCAAGCACAGAAAGACGAAGTTCACTTGACAGAGTTTGCCTGGTCATGTCAGGGGAGATCTTGAAGACACTGGTCAATTCAAGGTTCTTTATAGTCCTCTTTTGGTGGTGGGGTGAGGGGAGGGGAACAGGTCTTGGAATTGTTGGAATCGTTGTGGGGAATCAAATACAATAAAGAATAGTCTATTGAAATTGTTGAGGGGAAAGAAGGCATTGAATACAGGTACAAATAGTCCATATTCTCAGCAGTAGGCGAGAACCATTGTCTTCTTGGTCCAATGGTCACACCTGCAAGCAAATATCTTACTTTGGTCAGGTCGGCTCCCCACACAACCTCCTCTGTGTTAGGGGTTTCAGTCTCAGCCCTTGGGGGGAGGGGGAGCTCCTCCATATAGGGGTTTCATGTCTCAGTCCTTGAGGGAGCCGCTTCTCCCATCTCAGTCCGTCCATCATGGTGGTTGTAAAACAGATGAAGGGTCTCCCGTGGGGACCACCAAAAGGTTACCCCAGAAAAGTCCAGCTAAGCCGAGAGGTGGGGAAATTCCAGGGCTATTGTTGTGAAGCGGGTGCAGGCGAAGAAGGACAAGGTGCCCCTTCTCCTTTTCATTTGGTTCAGCATACCATGGCAGCAAACACACCTGCAAACAATAGCTTGGCAGGCTGGAAGTTCTGCTCAGGCCTCAGTATCTTGGTGAGCAACCATCTCAAGCAAAGCCAGAATTCCAGTCAGGGTCTTTTCAGTGGTCCTGATGTCTGCCCTTGAGACGGTCATGAGGCAAAGTGAGGGGAATTCAGACTGTCTCTCACAAGGTCTGAATACAACCTTTTAAGAAATCTCCAAGGTATTCAGCTTTCCAGCCCTGTTATATGAGGTTTATTTTATTTTATTCATTATTTTTAGACAGTAAAAACAGATTTCAGCCAAGATGGTCAACTTCTCTGTCCCAGCTGCTCTCACACTTGCTCACAAAGTTGCAACAGCTCACTGGCTCACCAAGCTCATTCTGCAGCTGCAGGGGAAAAAAACACAGGGAAAACTATATTTTCCCTTTAGGAACGCAGATGTTTATCCAGCCTGAAGTCTTGTTGTGTATTATTCAGCTAGTCTGTAGCTCTTGGGCATAGCAGCAAGTTATATTGTGATTTGTAGCACAGGGGCTGTACTTATTTTTGGCATTCTCAGTGGTGACAGTTACAGTGGAGCTGGGTGAAAGCAAACCTTGTACTTGCACAAAAACCTTATGCTGCTTAGGAGGTGCAAACCTATTTCAAATTTTAAACATCAAATCACAAAATGGTTTGGATTGAAAGTGAACTTAAAACTCATCTTGTTCCAAATCCCTGCTATGGGCTGGGACACCTCCCACTAGACAAGGTTGTTCAAAGCTGTATCCAACGTGACCTTGGACAATTCCAGGGATGGGACATCTCCAGCATCTCTGGGCAATGCAAATAAATCAAGAAACTTGACAACCTGATGCTGTTGACAGGTGTTTTCATGTTTTCCTGCAAAGATGAAGAAAATAAACCTAACCACTAAAATTTCACTTCAGACTCACATAATCTATTAGCTCAGTCTTAGCTGGAGTTAACCTGTGTAGTGCATGCACATTTATCTATTTCACACTTAAAAGTTTCCACAGAATCATAGAATCATTTAGATTGGAAAAGACCCCATGGAGTCCAACCTGTGACCCAACAGCACCTTGTCAAAATGTGAAAATGCCAATCACTTGTTTGTAAAACTTTAAAAACTTTAAAAATCACTTGTTTTAAAAACTTTAATAGTAAATGGTTGTAAAAATAGTATTATAATTAGAGTAATAAAAATTTGGACAATTAGGATTTAGGACAATACAAGACAATAAAAACAAGGAGTTATAGACAGTCCAGATACATCTTTCTGGGCAAAGTAAGCCCAAAAGAGGACACACATTAACAGAGGATTAACCCTTAAAAGCAATAGCCTGTTGCATATTCATACACCTAACCCATGGTGCACAAATTCCACTCAAACAAAGGATTCTGTCTGGTCAGTGTCAGCTTCTTCCTCTTAATCCTGACCATGTCTTTAGAGCTGAGCTAGGCAGGAAGAAGTTAGTTAAGGGAGCAGTAAATTTGTTTTCTCTGAAAGATTTAGTTGTTCTGCTATCTCCGTGCGAGTCCACTCTTTAAAAAAGTATCTTACGTAGCATGGTTTCTATTTTAACATTTAAAACTACATTTAACACACCACTTAAGAAAATTAATACAGCATAACTTTGTAACATAACACGTATAATATTAATTTTAATATTTGCAAAAAGCCAATCATAAAATATGCATTTTTCACAATGTGAAATGCAGTGTTTTGCAGAAATATTCAGGGCCACCAGGCCAGCCTGCTTTGTGCTCTCTGGTGCACAGCAAGCGCTGTGCAATGCCGCTCTGAGCTGCTGGGAGAAAGGGAATCGGGGATGGGCCTGAGGGTTTTGCTTGAGTAGTGAACTGGTTTGGAAGGGAACAGAATAATTTCAGTAGGCAATCTGTGTTTTCTTCCTTAATTTCTGAAACAAAGTCACCATGTGTTGCACACAGGTAGGGGTATTAGAAAAGAAAGGTTGTATAAAATCAGGCCGTGCTCTGCTAAATTACCACCTGGTCTGTTATGTCTTCTACGTGCAGCTAGCTAACTTCCCATGTGAAAAATCATAAGAATGAGTGCAGCTAGCACAACAAGCTGTAGTGGTAAGAAAACAGTTTGCATCTGTAATAAACAAGAAATCTGTCCCAGGAGAGTCCACAAAGGAAAAATGTAAACACCTGAGTAAAAGTGAGAGTCTTAGCACATACACACAAAAACACCTTCTAAGCAATGAATTGTGTGGCAAGAAACTAGCAGCATGTTGGAGTTGAACATGAGGGCTGTGAAAACTGTATAGAAATGAGTTATGTGAATAAAGAATTGGCCTTCCCTGCATGAAGAAACTGAGTTCGGCTGCTTTATTGGCACAGCAATGTGGCTTCACTCAGGAAGAGCACTTGCAGGGTGTATTGATGAAATGCTTGTGTTTGATTCCCAGAAAAGGAAGGAGAGGCATTAATTGTAACAAATAGGGCTTAGTCTTGTGAATTCCTTTAGCTTTAACAGGCAATGCTGAAGCCTGTATTCCCCCATTGCAGTGATTCATGTGTGCAAGTGGCTTAGCCTTGAGAATAAAGACAGTGGTCCTGCTAAGAAGGTAGCTGGAATGCATTGAAAGGGAAGAAAGTGTTTTTAGGAGGCTCTTGACCAGAAAAGGAGAATTGAAGATTGGGATATTTCCCAAACCACTGTGTCAGGATCGGGAGTCATGTCTGAGGCCCTGCCATATTTGATCCGTGTTTGAGCAGGATGACAAGGCAGTGGAGAAAAGTGTATTGTTTAATGGGTTGGGAACTTGACCCTTGAAAGAGAAACAATGTCTTGGTCAGTGGGTGGGCAGTTCGGCTTTGAAAGGGGAACAATGCATCATGGAGCTCTTGTTGGCAGGGAGTCATGGAGTATGGTGAGCCATGGTGGCCTCATCTCACATGCCAGCCATGTGTGGGCTGATGCTGTAACGGGGAAAATTCCACTCCTGAGCAGGAGATGGAAGGCCTGGTTCTGGGGTGGAGGGGTGAGAAGGATGAGATGCACACCGTTTTGATCCAGGGGATGTCCTGGAAGTGCACTGCCTACCTGCACCTGCTGCCAACAACCACGCTCCATCTCCTTCTCCTGTTCAGCGGATTTTTGGGAATCCAGAGATTGGTATGCATTATTTGCTACTGCACCTAATGGAATAGATTTGCTTTGCAAGCCCAGTTGTCTTTTAGTTATTTTGTGCATGGGTCTCCTCCTGAACCTGTGGCAATGACCACCAGGGACCTACAAGAACACTCCTACTCTGATGTCAATAAATTATGAGAAGTGATTTGAATATGTCAAATAATTTACAGTAATGTGTAGCCTGTGAGTTTCAGCAAACTATTGAATATGTCTTAGTTCCACGGATACAAACTAGTAGGTGAGATTGCTGGGTGTGCGGGGAAGCTTTTCTGGGCAACTGTTTTCAGGAAATTAATGAGAATTAGTGAATGCAACTGATTTAAAAATAAAAAATACCTGAAGGAGAGGAAAAAAAAGCTGCTTTAGGTGTTTGCTCGAACAGAAGCAGTGAGTGTTCAAGAACAATTTGCATTCTCTTGATCAT
>NW_024499375.1:0-1591 GCF_017590055.1 Onychostruthus taczanowskii
CAAAAATCCCGAAAAAAATCCCAAAAATGCCTCAAAAATCCGAAAATTGCCCCCCAAAATCCCCGAAATTTATTCCAAAATGCCAAAAAATTCCCCCAAAATTCCCAAAAAATTCCCCCTTCCCATAAAATGCCTCGAAATTCCCAAAAAATCCCCAAAATTCCCCCCAAAAAAACCCAAAAATCCCCAAAAATGCCTTATAATTGCCTTAAAATTCCCAAAAATCCCCTAAAAATTCCCCCAAAATTCCCCCCCCAAAAAAAACAATCTCCCCCAAATGCCCCAAAATTCCCAAAAATTCCCTCAAAATCCCCTTTTTTCTCTCCGTATTTCCCAAAATTTCCCCCCAAGGATCCCAAATGCCCCAAATTTGGGGGAATTTTGGGGAGAAAAGGAGAAATTTGGGGAGAAAAAGGGGAAATTTGGGAAAATAGGGGAAGAAAAAAGGAAATTTGGGGAAATTGTGAAAATATTTGGGGAATTTTGGGGAAATTCGATGGAATTTGGGACAAAATGGGGAAAAGGGAGAATTTTGGGGAAAATTTGGAGGAATTTGGGGGATTTGGGACAAATTTGGAAGGATTTTTTTAGAGTTTTGGGGGATTTTTGGGGGAATTTCCCACAATTTTGGGGAAATTTGGGTGAATTTCCCATGATTTTGAGGATTTTTGGGGGAATTTCCCAGAACTTTGGGTGAATTTTCCAAAATTTTGGGGATTTTGGGGTGAATTTTCCAGAATTTTGGGTGAATTTCCTTCAACTTTGGGGATTTTTGGGTGAATTTCCTTTGATTTTTTAGGAATTTTACCGATTTTGGGTGAATTTCCGGCGTTTTTGGGGTGAATCTCCCACGATTTTGGGGGATTTGGGGCAAATTTCCCAAGATTTTGTCAAATTTTGGATGAATTTCCCACAATTTTGGGGATTTTTGGGTGAATTTCCTGCGTTTTCCCACAAATTTTGGATAATTTCGGGTGAATTTCCTGCGATTTTTGCCGATTTTTTGGTGAATTTCTCGCGATTTCCGCTGAATTTCCTGGAATTTTGGTGAATTTTGGCTGAATTTCCCGCATTTTCAGGGAAATTTCCCAGAATTTTGCGGAACTTTTAACAAACTCCCCTCGATTTTGGCGAATTTCGGGCGAATTTCCCCAAATTTTTTGCATTTTCGGCGATTTTCCCGCGCTTCCCTCGGTTTTCCCGCCATTTCCGCTCCCCCGCCGCCATTTTGCCCATTCGTGGGCGTGGCCTCCCAAACCCCGCCCACATTACATCACCCGGAGTACCTTTCAACCCGGAAGCGCCACCTGAAGTGGGCGCGGCCTCGCTTTCCCATCACCCCCCGCGGCCGCCAGGCCTCGCCGCCCGAACCCGGAAGCGCCAAAAAACCCCAAAAAACTCCCCAAAATCCCCCCAAAAATCCGGGAATTTCCCCCAAAACCCCTTCGGGGGGACCCCCCGGGGCGGCCATGACGCTTTTTCACTTCGGCAACTGCTTCGCGCTGGCGTATTTCCCTTATTTCATCACCTACAAGTGCAGCGGCCTGTGAGGAGCTGGGGCCGACTGGGAGGGGGCGGGGAAGGGGTTAAA
>NW_024499376.1:0-10873 GCF_017590055.1 Onychostruthus taczanowskii
TTTTTGGGTTTTTTCAGCTGGGATTTTGGGATTTTTGGCTGGGATTTTTGGGATTTTGGGTATTTTTGGAACTCTGCCCATCCCACCCCCAGCTCAGCCAACAAGTGCCTGCTGAAGGTGGCTGGGTTTGGGATTTGGGACTTGGGTGGGATTTGGGTTTTTTGGGGTGGGATTTTTGGGTTTTTGGCTGGGATTTTTGGGGTTTTTCGGGTGGGAATTTTGGGATTTTGGGTTTTTTTGGGAATTCTGCCCCCTGCCCATCCCACCCCCAGCTCAGCCAACAAGTGCCTGCTGAAGGTGGCGGCGTACGCGGCGCAGCTCGAGCAGTTCCCGCGCGCCATCGACATCTACGAGCAGGTCGGGCCTTCCTCCCCTCCCCTCCTCCTCCTCCTCTTCCTCATTTCCTGACCCTTTCCCTCATTTTTCTGCTTTTTTCCTCATTTTTCTGCTTTTTTCCTCTTTTTTTTGCTCTTTTTCCCTCATTTTTCTGCCTTTTTCCCCTCATTTTTCTGCTTTTCCTTCATTTTTCTGCCTTTTTTCCTCATTTTTCTGCTTTTTTCCTCTTTTTTTTGCTCTTTTTCCCTCATTTTTCTGCCTTTTTCCCCTCATTTTTCTGCTTTTCCTTCATTTTTCTGCCTTTTTTCCTCATTTTTCTGCTTTTTTTCCTAATTTTTCTGCCTTTTTTCTTTAATTTTTCTGCCTTTTTTCCATCATTTTTCTGCTTTTTTTTCCTTCCTTTTTCTGCTTTCTTCCTCTTTTTTTTCCTTTTTTCCCCTTATTTTTCTTTTTTCCTCATTTTCCTGCTTTTTTTCTTTCATTTTTCTGCTCTTCTTCATTTTTCTGCCTTTTTCCCCTCATTTTTCTGCTTTTTTGCCTCGTTTTTCTGCTCTTTTCCTCATTTTTCTGCCTTTTTTCCCTAATTTTTCTGCTTTTTTTCCTTCATTTTTCTGCCTTTTTTCCTCATTTTTCTGCTTTTTTGCGCTCATTTTTTCTGCCTTTTTTCTTTAATTTTTCTTTTTTTCCTAATTTTCCTGCTTTTTTCTTTCATTTTTCTGCTCTTCTCCTTCATTTTTCTGCTTTTTTCCCTAATTTTTCTGCCTTTTTCCTCTTTTTTTTTTTGCTTTTTTCCCTCAATTTTTCTGCTTTTCCCCTCATTTTTCTTCCTTTTTTGTTTAATTTTTCTGCTTTTTTCCCTCATTTCCCTGCTTTTTTTCTTTCGTTTTTCTGCTCTTCTTAATTTTTCTGCTTTTTTTCCTTAATTTTTCTGCTTCTTTTCCTAATTTTTCTGCCTTTTTTCTTTAATTTTTCTTTTTTTCCTCATTTTCCTGCTTTTTTTCTTTCATTTTTCTGCTCTTCTTCATTTTTCTGCCTTTTTTCCCCTCATTTTTCTGCTTTTTTCCTAATTTTCCTGCTTTTTCTTTCATTTTTCTGCTTTTTTCCTTAATTTTTCCACTTTTCCCTCATTTCCCTAATTTTCCTTTTTTCCTCATTTTTCTGCTTTTTTTTCTTTCATTTTCCTGATTTTTCCCCTCATTTTTTTTGGCTTTTATTTTTGGTCATTTTCCTTTTTGTTTGGGGTTTTTTTTTTTGACATTTTCCTGCTTTTTTGGGGTTTTTTTTTGTCCCTGAGGGTTCAGGGATCCGATTCCCAAATCTGCAGCGTCCGATCCCTGAAACTTCCCAAAAAATTTGGGCTCTGACCCCAAAATTTGGGGCTGTGATCCCGAAGATTTTGGGGCTCTGACCCCACAAAATTTGGGGTTTGATCTCCAAGATTTTGGGGTTTGATCCCAAAAAATTTGGGGTCAGATCCCACAAATTTTGGGGTTTGATCCCAAAAGATTTGGGGCCCTGATCCCAAAATTTTGGGGTTTGATCTCCAAGATTTTGGGGTTTGATCCCAAAAAATTTGGGGTCAGATCCCACAAATTTTGGGGTTTGATCCCAAAAGATTTGGGGCCCTGATCCCAAAATTTTGGGGTTTGATCTCCAAGATTTTGGGGTTTGATCCCAAAAAATTTGGGGTCAGATCCCACAAATTTTGGGGTTTGATCCCAAAAGATTTGGGGCCCTGATCCCAAAATTTTGGGGTTTGATCTCCAAGATTTTGGGGTTTGATCCCAAAAAATTTGGGGTCAGATCCCACAAATTTTGGGGTTTGATCCCAAAAGATTTGGGGCCCTGATCCCAAAATTTTGGGGTTTGATCTCCAAGATTTTGGGGTTTGATCCCAAAAAATTTGGGGTCAGATCCCACAAATTTTGGGGTTTGATCCCAAAAGATTTGGGGCCCTGATCCCAAAATTTTGGGGTTTGATCTCCAAGATTTTGGGGTTTGATCCCAAAAAATTTGGGGTCAGATCCCACAAATTTTGGGGTTTGATCCCAAAAGATTTGGGGCCCTGATCCCAAAATTTTGGGGTTTGATCTCCAAGATTTTGGGGTTTGATCCCAAAAAATTTGGGGTCAGATCCCACAAATTTTGGGGTTTGATCCCAAAAGATTTGGGGCCCTGATCCCAAAATTTTGGGGTTTGATCTCCAAGATTTTGGGGTTTGATCCCAAAAAATTTGGGGTCAGATCCCACAAATTTTGGGGTTTGATCCCAAAAGATTTGGGGCCCTGATCCCAAAATTTTGGGGTTTGATCTCCAAGATTTTGGGGTTTGATCCCAAAAAATTTGGGGTCAGATCCCACAAATTTTGGGGTTTGATCCCAAAAGATTTGGGGCCCTGATCCCAAAATTTTGGGGTTTGATCTCCAAGATTTTGGGGTTTGATCCCAAAAAATTTGGGGTCAGATCCCACAAATTTTGGGGTTTGATCCCAAAAGATTTGGGGCCCTGATCCCAAAATTTTGGGGTTTGATCTCCAAGATTTTGGGGTTTGATCCCAAAAAATTTGGGGTCAGATCCCACAAATTTTGGGGTTTGATCCCAAAAGATTTGGGGCCCTGATCCCAAAATTTTGGGGTTTGATCTCCAAGATTTTGGGGTTTGATCCCAAAAAATTTGGGGTCAGATCCCACAAATTTTGGGGTTTGATCCCAAAAGATTTGGGGCCCTGATCCCAAAATTTTGGGGTTTGATCTCCAAGATTTTGGGGTTTGATCCCAAAAAATTTGGGGTCAGATCCCACAAATTTTGGGGTTTGATCCCAAAAGATTTGGGGCCCTGATCCCAAAATTTTGGGGTTTGATCTCCAAGATTTTGGGGTTTGATCCCAAAAAATTTGGGGTCAGATCCCACAAATTTTGGGGTTTGATCCCAAAAGATTTGGGGCCCTGATCCCAAAATTTTGGGGTTTGATCTCCAAGATTTTGGGGTTTGATCCCAAAAAATTTGGGGTCAGATCCCACAAATTTTGGGGTTTGATCCCAAAAGATTTGGGGCCCTGATCCCAAAATTTTGGGGTTTGATCTCCAAGATTTTGGGGTTTGATCCCAAAAAATTTGGGGTCAGATCCCACAAATTTTGGGGTTTGATCCCAAAAGATTTGGGGCCCTGATCCCAAAATTTTGGGGTTTGATCTCCAAGATTTTGGGGTTTGATCCCAAAAAATTTGGGGTCAGATCCCACAAATTTTGGGGTTTGATCCCAAAAGATTTGGGGCCCTGATCCCAAAATTTTGGGGTTTGATCTCCAAGATTTTGGGGTTTGATCCCAAAAAATTTGGGGTCAGATCCCACAAATTTTGGGGTTTGATCCCAAAAGATTTGGGGCCCTGATCCCAAAATTTTGGGGTTTGATCTCCAAGATTTTGGGGTTTGATCCCAAAAAATTTGGGGTCAGATCCCACAAATTTTGGGGTTTGATCCCAAAAGATTTGGGGCCCTGATCCCAAAATTTTGGGGTTTGATCTCCAAGATTTTGGGGTTTGATCCCAAAAAATTTGGGGTCAGATCCCACAAATTTTGGGGTTTGATCCCAAAAGATTTGGGGCCCTGATCCCAAAATTTTGGGGTTTGATCTCCAAGATTTTGGGGTTTGATCCCAAAAAATTTGGGGTCAGATCCCACAAATTTTGGGGTTTGATCCCAAAAGATTTGGGGCCCTGATCCCAAAATTTTGGGGTTTGATCTCCAAGATTTTGGGGTTTGATCCCAAAAAATTTGGGGTCAGATCCCACAAATTTTGGGGTTTGATCCCAAAAGATTTGGGGCCCTGATCCCAAAATTTTGGGGTTTGATCTCCAAGATTTTGGGGTTTGATCCCAAAAAATTTGGGGTCAGATCCCACAAATTTTGGGGTTTGATGGGGTTAATTAGGGGTGTATTTGGGGTTAATTGGGGTTAATTGGGGTCAGGAATGGAGCATTTCTTCAGGGCCGCCCTCTGCCACTTCTGCATAGACATGCTCAACGCAAAGGTGATTAATTAATTAGTGTTAATTAGGGGTCAATTAGCGGTGTATTTGGGGTTAATTGGGGTCAGGACTGGAGCATTTCTTCAGGGCCGCCCTCTGCCACTTCTGCATCGACATGCTCAATGCAAAGGTAATTAATTAATTAGTGTTAATTAGTGTTAATTAGGGGTCAATTAGGGGTGTATTTGGGGTTAATTGGGGTGTTTGGGGTCAGGACTGGAGCATTTCTTCAGGGCATGGATGGGCTCGACGCGAAGGTGATTAATCAGTGATTATTAGGGATTAATTAGGGGTTAATTAGGAGGTTAATGAGCGTTTAGTAAGGGCTTAATTTGTGGTTCATTAGGGTTTAATGAGGGGTTAATTAGTGTTAATGAGTGGATAATTAGTGTTAATGGTGAGTTAATTAGTGTTGATGAGGGGTTGATTAGCATTAATGAGCGTTAATTAGCGTTAATTGCCCCAGCTGGCGCTGCAGCGTTACGAGGAAATGTTCCCGGCCTTCTCCGACTGCCGCGAGTGCAAACTGCTCAAGGTCAGCCTTCCTCCCCTCGTCCTCATCATCCTCATCATCCTCATCATCATCCTCATCATCCTCATCCTCATCCTCATCTTCATCATCCTCATCCTCGCCCTTATCAGCCTTCCTCCCTCCTCATCCTCATCCTCAGCTTCATCATCATCATCCTCATCTTCATATTCATCATCAGCCTTCCTCCCCCCTCATCCTCATCCTCATCATCCTCAGCTTCATCATCAGCTTCATCATAATCCTCAGCTTCATCATCCTCATCCTTGTCCTTATCAGCCTTCCTCCCTCCTCATCCTCATCATCCTCATCTTCATCCTCATCCTCATCAGCCTTCCTCCCTCCTCTCATCCCTCATCCTCATCTTCATCATCCTCATCCTCGTCATCCCCATCAGCCTTCCTCCCTCCTCATCATCATCCTCATCTTCATCCTCATCCTCATCAGCCTTCCTCCCCTCCTCATCCTCATCTTCATCATCAGCCTTCCTCCCTCCCCATCTTCATCCTCATCTTCATCATCATCCTAAGCTTCATTCTCATCATCCCCATCAGCCTTCCTCCCCCCTCATCATCCTCATCCTCATCATCCTCATCTTCATCATCAGCCTTCCTCCCCTCCTCATCATCCTCAGCTTCATCTTCACCCTCATCTTCATTCTCACCATCTTTCCTCCCCTCCCTCCTCATCTTCCTCATCCTCCTCTTCCTCATCTTCATCCTCATCCCGTCCCATTCTTCTCCTCATTCTCCTCATCCTCATCTTCATCCCATCTTCCTCCTCCTTATCCTCCCCTTCTTCATCTTCATCCTCATCATCTTCATCCTCATTCCCCCCATCCTCCATCCTCTACCTCATCCTCCTCTTCATCCTCACCCCATCCTCATCTTCCTCCTCCTCAACCTCCCCTTCTTCATCTTCTTTCTCTTCCTCCTCATCCTCCTCATCATCTTCATCCTCATTCCCCTCTTCCTCTACCTCATCCTCTTCATCCTCACCTTCCTCCTCCTCACCTTCCTCCTCCTCCTCCTCCCCAGAAGCTGCTGGAGGCTCACGAGGAGCAGAACGTGGACGCCTTCACCGACGCCGTACGTGCCGAAAACCTCCCAAAATCACCCCAAAATCACCCCAAAAATCACCCCAAAATCACCCCAAATTCACCCCAAAAATCACCCCAAAATCACCCCACCTCAAAAAACACCCCGAAAATACATTAAAAACACCCCAAAAATGCCCTGAAAATACATTAAAAACACCCCAAAAATACCCAAAAATATATTAAAACCACCCCAAAAACACCCCGAAAATATATTAAAAACACCCCAAAAAATGCCCCGAAAACACCCTGAAAATACATTAAAAACACCGCAAAAATACCCAAAAAATATATTAAAAACACCCCGAAAATATATTAAAAACACCCCAAAAAACGCCCCAAAAATATATTAAAAACACCCCAAAAACGCCCCGAAAATATATTAAAAACACCCTCAAAATGCCCCAAAAATACATTAAAAACACCTCAAAAAAACACCCTAAAAAACACCCCAAAAATATAATAAAATCACCTCAAAAAACACCCCGAAAATACATTAAAAACACCCCAAAAATGCCCTGAAAATACATTAAAAACACCCCAAAAATACCCAAAAATATATTAAAACCACCCCAAAAACACCCCGAAAATATATTAAAAACACCCCAAAAAATGCCCCGAAAACACCCTGAAAATACATTAAAAACACCGCAAAAATACCCAAAAAATATATTAAAAACACCCCGAAAATATATTAAAAACACCCCAAAAAACGCCCCAAAAATATATTAAAAACACCCCAAAAACGCCCCGAAAATATATTAAAAACACCCTCAAAATGCCCCAAAAATACATTAAAAACACCTCAAAAAAACACCCTAAAAAACACCCCAAAAATATAATAAAATCACCTCAAAAAACACCCCGAAAATACATTAAAAACACCCCAAAAATGCCCTGAAAATACATTAAAAACACCCCAAAAATACCCAAAAATATATTAAAACCACCCCAAAAACACCCCGAAAATATATTAAAAACACCCCAAAAAATGCCCCGAAAACACCCTGAAAATACATTAAAAACACCGCAAAAATACCCAAAAAATATATTAAAAACACCCCGAAAATATATTAAAAACACCCCAAAAAACGCCCCAAAAATATATTAAAAACACCCCAAAAACGCCCCGAAAATATATTAAAAACACCCTCAAAATGCCCCAAAAATACATTAAAAACACCTCAAAAAAACACCCTAAAAAACACCCCAAAAATATAATAAAATCACCTCAAAAAACACCCCGAAAATACATTAAAAACACCCCAAAAATGCCCTGAAAATACATTAAAAACACCCCAAAAATACCCAAAAATATATTAAAACCACCCCAAAAACACCCCGAAAATATATTAAAAACACCCCAAAAAATGCCCCGAAAACACCCTGAAAATACATTAAAAACACCGCAAAAATACCCAAAAAATATATTAAAAACACCCCGAAAATATATTAAAAACACCCCAAAAAACGCCCCAAAAATATATTAAAAACACCCCAAAAACGCCCCGAAAATATATTAAAAACACCCTCAAAATGCCCCAAAAATACATTAAAAACACCTCAAAAAAACACCCTAAAAAACACCCCAAAAATATAATAAAATCACCTCAAAAAACACCCCGAAAATACATTAAAAACACCCCAAAAATGCCCTGAAAATACATTAAAAACACCCCAAAAATACCCAAAAATATATTAAAACCACCCCAAAAACACCCCGAAAATATATTAAAAACACCCCAAAAAATGCCCCGAAAACACCCTGAAAATACATTAAAAACACCGCAAAAATACCCAAAAAATATATTAAAAACACCCCGAAAATATATTAAAAACACCCCAAAAAACGCCCCAAAAATATATTAAAAACACCCCAAAAACGCCCCGAAAATATATTAAAAACACCCTCAAAATGCCCCAAAAATACATTAAAAACACCTCAAAAAAACACCCTAAAAAACACCCCAAAAATATAATAAAATCACCTCAAAAAACACCCCGAAAATACATTAAAAACACCCCAAAAATGCCCTGAAAATACATTAAAAACACCCCAAAAATACCCAAAAATATATTAAAACCACCCCAAAAACACCCCGAAAATATATTAAAAACACCCCAAAAAATGCCCCGAAAACACCCTGAAAATACATTAAAAACACCGCAAAAATACCCAAAAAATATATTAAAAACACCCCGAAAATATATTAAAAACACCCCAAAAAACGCCCCAAAAATATATTAAAAACACCCCAAAAACGCCCCGAAAATATATTAAAAACACCCTCAAAATGCCCCAAAAATACATTAAAAACACCTCAAAAAAACACCCTAAAAAACACCCCAAAAATATAATAAAATCACCTCAAAAAACACCCCGAAAATACATTAAAAACACCCCAAAAATGCCCTGAAAATACATTAAAAACACCCCAAAAATACCCAAAAATATATTAAAACCACCCCAAAAACACCCCGAAAATATATTAAAAACACCCCAAAAAATGCCCCGAAAACACCCTGAAAATACATTAAAAACACCGCAAAAATACCCAAAAAATATATTAAAAACACCCCGAAAATATATTAAAAACACCCCAAAAAACGCCCCAAAAATATATTAAAAACACCCCAAAAACGCCCCGAAAATATATTAAAAACACCCTCAAAATGCCCCAAAAATACATTAAAAACACCTCAAAAAAACACCCTAAAAAACACCCCAAAAATATAATAAAATCACCTCAAAAAACACCCCGAAAATACATTAAAAACACCCCAAAAATGCCCTGAAAATACATTAAAAACACCCCAAAAATACCCAAAAATATATTAAAACCACCCCAAAAACACCCCGAAAATATATTAAAAACACCCCAAAAAATGCCCCGAAAACACCCTGAAAATACATTAAAAACACCGCAAAAATACCCAAAAAATATATTAAAAACACCCCGAAAATATATTAAAAACACCCCAAAAAACGCCCCAAAAATATATTAAAAACACCCCAAAAACGCCCCGAAAATATATTAAAAACACCCTCAAAATGCCCCAAAAATACATTAAAAACACCTCAAAAAAACACCCTAAAAAACACCCCAAAAATATAATAAAATCACCTCAAAAAACACCCCGAAAATACATTAAAAACACCCCAAAAATGCCCTGAAAATACATTAAAAACACCCCAAAAATACCCAAAAATATATTAAAACCACCCCAAAAACACCCCGAAAATATATTAAAAACACCCCAAAAAATGCCCCGAAAACACCCTGAAAATACATTTAAAACACCCCAAAAATACCCAAAAAATATATTAAAAACACCCCGAAAATACATTAAAAACACCCCAAAAAACGCCCCAAAAATACATTAAAAACACCCCAAAAACGCCCCGAAAATACATTAAAAACACCCCAAAAATATCCTAAAAATATATTAAAAACACCCCAAAAAACACCCCAAAAACGCCTCGAAAATACATTAAAAACACCTCCAAAAAATCCCTAGGAATGTGTTAAAAACACCCAAAAAATGCCCCAATAAACCCCAAAAAAAGGGTCAAAAATACCCAAAAGACACCCCAAAAATATGTTAAAAGCACCCCAAAAATACGTTAAAAACAGCCCCAAAAATACCCCAATAAACCCCCAAAAATATGCTAAAAACACCACAAAAATAATTTTAAAACCCCCAAAAATATGTTAAAAAAACCTCTCAAAAATATGTTAAAAACACCCCAAAAATGTTTAAAATGCCCCCAAAAATATGCTAAAAAACTCCCACAAATATTGCCTTAAAAACGCCCCGAAAGACCCACAAAAATACCACAAAATCCCCAAAAAAACAGCCAAAAAATAAAAAAAATCCCCCCCGAAAAAACCCAAAAAAATCCCTAAAAAAACCCAAAAAATTCCACCAAAAAACCCAAAAAATTCCACCAAAAACCCCAAAAAAATTGCAAAAATCCCCCCCCAAAAAAATCCCAAAATACATAAAAATACCACCAAAAAACCCCCAAAAAATTTCATAAAAATCCCAAAAAAAAAACCCCCAAAAAAATCCCAAAAAAACCCCAAAAATTCCTTTAAAAAATCCCCCCAAAAATCCCGGCCTCCCCTCCCCCCTTCTGGAACATTCCTGGCCCCGCCCCTTCACAGTGGGACCCCAATTAAATATTCATGGCTTTGGGATTGGGGGCGTGGCCTCGTTTGGGGGCGTGGCCTGAGGGTTTTGTCCATGCTCCTTGTACATTGGGGGTGTGGCCTGTTTTGGGGGCGTGGCCTGAGGGTTTTGCAATTCCCTGTATTTTGGGGGCGTGGCCTCTTTTCTGAGGGGCGTGTACTTTGGGGGCGTGGCTTCATTTTGGGCGGGGCTTTCCTAGGTGGGCACGAGGGGGGAGGGGCTGCCCCATTTCTCCCCAAAATCTCCCCAAAATTCCCTAAATTTCAGTTTTTACCTCAAAATTCCATCTTTGACCCCAAAATTTCCCTTTTTACCTCAAAATTTCTTTTTTAACCCCAAAATTTCCCTTTTTTACCCCAAAATTCCTCATGTAACCAGAACATTTCCCTTTTTACCTCAAAATTTCTTCGTTTTTCCCTCAAATTTCCTCCTTTGGCCCCAAAATTCCCCCCGGACCCCCCAAAAAATCCCTTCCTCCCCTTTGGCCACGCCCCCGCACAAACCACGCCCTCTAAGCGCTCCATTGCCTTATATGGCTTTTAGCCACGCCCACAACAGGCGGAGCTTTCCTCAAGCTCCTCCCGCGCCGCTAAACCCCTCCCGTCGCCGCTGGCTGACGTCACCACCGCGCGACGCGCTGCGCGCAAGGCCCCGGCGCGGCGCTGCCGGTGGGGCTGCCCGCGGCGCTGCCT
>NW_024499377.1:0-1588 GCF_017590055.1 Onychostruthus taczanowskii
AAAAAAAAATAACCACAACTAAAACATTTCCTAGAAATATAGTATCCGTTTTTCTGTGTGTAGACTACAATCTCATGCAGGAAGAAAACAGAAAAACAGCAATTTCATCACCCACCCACTTCACAATTGCACAAAGTCTAGCTCTTAGCCACTAGGGCTTCACAAAAAAAAAATGTTTACCATGAGAATTATTGAACTCATAAAGCACATTTTAACATTCAGATATATTTGTCATAGTTGCTCTCTAATAATTTCATTACTTACAGTAAAGCTCTCTAAATATGTTTGTAAATGCTACTCTATAGCTGAGGTTGTGGTGAACTCTCATTGATGCCATACTGAGTTTATGGAGATGCTGGTAAAAATGCAAAGCCATCTTCAATTATTCAGAAAGGTCAGAATATTTCAGGATATTTTGTGTGGGTTTCTGTAAACTTTTTCCTAGCTAGCAGAGAGTTAGATATGCGTTCAAATGAATAATAAGTAAATTTTTTGTAGTTGTAGTAGTACTATCTTTTTAAAGGAATAAGCAAATGCAGAACACTTACATTCATACATTCTATTAATACACAAGAAGTGATGTATTATTATTTAAAATGGTCTTTAAAACTATTGTAAGCCATTTTAATTGTAGTTTAATTTTGCACTATTGTTCTGAAGATATCAAATAGTTACTATTGGTCTGCTAAACACTATCCAGCATTTAGTCAACAGCAGCAACACCATGAACACCAACACAGTTCTGATACATAGGCTTGATTTATTCTGCTGCTGACTAATCCTGCTCAGACTTTATGTAAAATACTGACAACTACAATGGGGAACTGCTCTGTTTAAACCTCTTAATTTTGGTGTGATTGATAGTGCCTAAATACACCAAGTAAACAAAGGTTTACATTTACAGAGCTTTGTTGTTGGAAAATAAAATGAAAGTATGTCAATTGAGAAAAAATAATTTAAAATTTAAAATTATTTCCAGGCCTGCGTCATGTATATTGTTCCCACAATGAGCAGTTGTTCCAGGATTGACAGGAGTTTCAAGGTCAGCCTATCACAGGTTGGAAAGAGTTGCTTAGTCAAGCTCTGCCCCAAGAGATAAATTCATTCAGCTGGAACGCAGAGCCCTTGGCTTTCACGTGAGTGCTGATGGGATTAAAGTGCATTAGTGTGAGGGCTGAATGATCCACCTCTTCACCACCAGTTCTCCCGAGCAGGAGGTCTGAAAGCAGGGAAACGCCAGCTCAGAGCGACAAGCCCAGCCGGAGGGAAGAGAGGCTGCCCCGAGCGAGCACAGAGAGCCTGGGAGGAGCTGCCCCAGCAAGGCCCAGCCTGGGCTGCCCTGCTGGAGCGGCTCTCTGGAGAAAGACACGGGGTCCTGGCGGGTCACAAGTGGACTCGTGGTCCTTGCAGCCAGCAGGGCCAAAGGGATCCTGGGGGTACCGGGAAGAGCTTTTCCAGCAGGCTGGGGAGGGGAGCCTGCCCCTCCGCCCAGCTGTAGCAATGCATCTGAACAGCTCAGGCCACACCACGTAACTGTTCTCATCAGAATTGTCTCAGGGTGCTGTGGGATTCATCAAGGTTACTAAGA
>NW_024499378.1:0-1588 GCF_017590055.1 Onychostruthus taczanowskii
ATTTGGTTGGAATTGTTGGAATTTGGGTTAATTTGGATGGAATTGTTGGAATTTTGGGGGGATTTGGGTGAATTTGGGGGCTGAGCCCTCGTTTTCCCTCCCCAGCCCCGCGCCGTCGCCCCCCGGCTCCGCTGGCACCTGAAAAATTTGGGAAACCAGGAAAATTCAGCGGCGGAAAAAGCGGCGAGATGGGAACCGCTCCTGCCCGAGGAGCCGGGGTGAGAAACCCCAAAATCCCCCAAAAACCCCCCAAAAATCCCCCCAAAATCCCCCCAGATTTCGGGAGTGGCCCAAAGGAGCCCAAAAACCCTCCAAAACCCCCCCCAAAAAAACCCCAAAATCCATCAGGAATGGCACAAAGGGGGAAAAAGAGGAATTTTTTGGGGGGAAAAGGAGAATTTTTTGGGGAAAAAGGATATTTTTGGGGGGAAACGGGATGATTTGGGGGAAAAAAGGGAAATTTGGGAGGAAAAAAGGGAAATTTGGGGGGGAAAAAGGGAAATTTTTTGGGGAAAATTATTTTTTGGGGGGAAAAAAGGTAAATTTTGGGGGGAAAAAAGGGAAATTTTTGGGGGAAAATTATTTTTTGGGGGGAAAAAAGGGAAATTTTGGGGGAAAAAAAGGGAAATTTTTTGGGGAAAATTATTTTTTGGGGGAAAAAAAAGGGAAATTTTGGGGGAAAAAAAGGATTTTTTTGGGGGGGTTAGGAAAGAGAATTTTGGGGAGGGAAAAGGGAATTTTTGCGGGGAAAGAAGAAAAGTTTTGTGGGGAGTAAATGAAATTTTGGGGGAAATAATTTAAATAATTTTTGGGGGGGTTAAGAAGTGAATTTTTGGGGGTTAAAAAGGGGAATTTTTGTGGGGAAAAAAATGGAATTTTTGTGGGAGGAGGGAATATTTCGGAGGAAAAAGGGAATTTTTAGGAGAAAAAAGGGGATTTTTAGAGGAAAAAAAGGAATTTTGGGGAAAAGAATTTTTTTGGGGGGAAAAGGTGAATTTTTGGGGTTTTTGGCAGGTTCCTGGAGGCGGATCCGGGCCAGGACACGGCGAGGATCTCGCAGCGCGAAATCGCCGAGGCCGTGGACATCGCCAGCGCCTCCAAGGTGGGCAAAAACGGGGCAAAAACGGGGCAAAAACCCGGGATTTGGGGAAAATTGGGGGATTTGGGGGGGAAATGGGGCTTTGGGGAGGGGAAAAGGAGGTATGGGGGCAAAAAATGGGGATTTTTGGGGAAAAAATGGGGATTTGGAGGGGAAAAATGATGGGTTTGAGGGGAAAAAGGAGGGTTTGGGAGGGAAAATGGGGATTTTGGGGAGGGAAAATGGGATTTTTGGGGGAAAAAATGGGAATTTGGGGAAAAAATGGGGATTTGGGGGGGAAAATGGGGATTTTTGGAGGGAAACAGGAGGTTTTGGGGCAAAAAATGGGGATTTTTGGGGAAAAAATGGGGATTTGTGGGGGAAAAATGATGGGTTTGAGGGGAAAAAGGAGGGTTTGGGAGGGAAAATGGGGATTTTGGGTGGGAAAATGGGGATTTTGGGAAAGAAAAAGGTAATTTGGGAGGGAAAATGAGGGTTTGGGAGGGAAAA
>NW_024499379.1:0-1581 GCF_017590055.1 Onychostruthus taczanowskii
CAGGACAAGCCAGAAACGATGGCACAGCTCCCCGGGGGAGTGCCTGGTGTGACCAGCTCCCACCCGACAGGAAAGCCACGGCACGGAGCTTCCAGAACAAGCACTGTGGCATCACTGTGCAGTCGTGGAGTGGTCTGGGTTGGGAGGCACCTTAAAAGTCATCTCCTTGCAATCCCCCTGCCGCGGGAAGGAACACCTTCCCGCATCCCTGTAGGGATGGGGGCAGAGCTGAAGTGGTGAAAGTTAGGAACTCATGGCTTTTGACCATTTATTAATTAGAAAAGAATTCCAAGGCTCTTGGAGGGCAGTGTCCACAGCCCCTCTAGTCAATGTACCTCACTGTCACCAGGGGCCTGGCGAAGTGGACGTGGCGGCTGCGGCGGCGGCGGCGGCGGCGGCGCCGGACGTGTCGTGTCCACCAGCCCACCACCAACTCCCTCAGGGAGGAGCAGAGCTCCAGGAGGCCACATCCTGCCCCGCTGTCGCTCTCCTCGGGCACCTGCTGCCGGGGCCCGGGCACGGACAGGGACCCCCTGCCCCGAGCAGCGGCGAGGGTCCTGCCCGGCCCCAGCGAGCTGCTGCTGCACCTCGGCGCCATGGGGCCACAGCTCTGCACTTCTCCAGGGGGGAAGAGCCAGTCCACGGCCGTGGAGCTGCTGCCTTGTCCCAGCTCCAGGAATATGCCGTTGCCTCGTCTCCTGGCCTTGGCTCTGTCCTTTTTGGCCGCGCTGTCCATGCCCGCCTCGGGCCGCTCCTCTCCGGATTGCCCCCCAGCAGCCCCGGCTCCACCTCAGGCTGGGCCCCCCTGCAGCCCCTCGGCATCCTCGGCCGCTGGGACAGCTGTGCCTCCAGCTCCCTGCGCTGCTGCTCGAGGAGCGCCTGGCAGCTCCGGACGAACCTTGGCTGAAAGTCTTGGGGCACCCCATGGTACCATCCCTGGAGCTCCAGGTCACCAGCACAGGCTGGTGAAGAGGCTCCCCAGAGAGCTGCAGGATCCCAGTGAGGGGAATCCAACCTGCTGGGGTGACAGAGGCTGAGGCTGTTGTCTGCCGGGACAGTGCCAGGCTGTGGTGCCCAGCACTGTCTGCTCCTGTGGGGCCCCTTTTGTAGCCTGGCAGAGTCTCCTGTGTGACATCATGGGGCAGCCAGAGCCCTGTTTGTGACAGTGTGGGGCAGGCAGAAATCCCTTTTTGACACCCAGGAGCCCAGGGCAGAGCCCTCACTGTAGGGCTTTCTCACTTGCAGGGCTGTGAGAAAGAAACTCGTGAGACAATAGAGACAAATGACAAAAGAATTGAAAGGCAGAATACAAACAAGAAAAGGAAAGAAGAAGTGATGTGACAGGGGGGCTCTCCTGGGCACAGCGGCCACCGAAGCAGGAGTTGTGGATTCTCAGGGAAGCAAGGAGGGAGGCAGCAGGAATGCAGCAGGATGGCCTTTGGGAGAAGGGGCAGCACAGCAGGAGGTGACAAGGATGTCCTGAGGTCCTGCAGGGGGAAGACAAGAAGGGCCAAAGCCCCGCTAGAACTTAATGTGGCTACTGCTGTGAAAGACACTAAAACTCACTTTTACAAGTAATAC
>NW_024499380.1:0-6082 GCF_017590055.1 Onychostruthus taczanowskii
TGTAAGACCTTAAACTGCACATTGATCCGGGGGGCTGTGATTCCAGCAGGAAATTGTTTTACAAATATAAAGTATTCCAGGGAGCAATGCTTTGCTGACTGAGACTGACAAGGTTGGGAGATGCTGCTTCACCACCACGGTGTCAGCAAAAGAGAGAAAACACAAAATGTGTATCCAAAAACAAGGATAAAATTATTCCTCCTGCTTTTAGTGGAACCAGAGCTTATTCTGCCCTGGTGACAAAGAACTCCCTCAGATCCCCAGAGATGCCGGCAGGAAGGAAGGCAGGAATGAAGGCACCTCGGCCTTACCTGCTGGGGACAGTACGGGTCCTGCTGCTCCTGGGGTCTGGGAATGTGTCTGGAGCCAAAAGCACCTTCCCAGGCTGGAGGGGCTTTCCTAAAGCACCACTTCTTGGAAGCAAAGGGCTATGGAAGAAATTGAGTCAGAATTTACAATAATTACCATAATGGTATTGGAAAGAGCAACAGTGGAAGCCACAATAATTCCAAGGGAGCAGCACGGATGCTGAGCTTTAAATGGGGTTTGAGTGAAGCAGCATCTCCTGGGAGTGCTAAAGCACATCTGCAGGTCCAGGATCACAGGAGTAGTGCAAACTCCTACTGTCCAATGCCTGTATTTGCCTCCTGCCGGCACTCAACACCTTGGACATGTTTGGGTGCAAGTGCTCCAGTGCTGCTGCCTTGAGGGATTGGGAAAATGGGGATTAAACCCCTTCCCACAGGGCTGGCTCTGAGCTGGGGAAAGCATTTGGCACCCCTGGCATTTCAATCAAATCTATTTCCATCATTTTGGAGATACACTGAATAAACCCAGGGCACATAAATAAACCTTTCTCCGTAAGGACAGCCCCAGGGAAAACACAATTCTTCCTATGCCTGGTCAAACAAACCTGCAGCCAGTTTTAGGGGAGAGACTCCAAACTCTTGTCCCCCTTCCTGGCTGCAAAACACTTGCAGAGGCTTTGGAGTTCATACAAGCTTGCCAGGATTTGGATACTCCATTTAAATTCCACTCATATGCTATGGAATAAGAAGTGTCCTAAAGGCACCTCCACTCACACTTGAATTTTAAGCCCTCTACCACCGATGAATTTGGATGTGCCTTTGTTAGGAACACCCCACCTCTGCTTCTTTAGGCAACTCCCTGTGGGAGATAAAATAAATGTGGACAAAAGTTTGGAATGCAGCTTCCTGCTAGGGAATTACTCCAGCTCTCTGGTACCTCAGGCTGTTGCTGTTTAACCGCTGCCTGGCTCTTCAGGGCTGCAGACTCTGAGTTACACTTGGGAGCTGGTAAGTAATGGCAGCTGAGGTCTCATCCCAACTGTGCACAAAAACAGGGGCTGCATTACATGCAGGCAGGTTTGGGTCACTTCAGAGAGCTTCAACCCCTGTTTTTCAGAGATTCCATTAGGGATAATGACCTTTTCATAAATCTCTTTAAGGCACATGAGAACCTGAGTAAGAAAATGAACTCAACCCCTTTGTTCCATTAGCCTCATGCCCTGAATTCCAACGGGACAGACAAGTCCCTCTCTTTGGAAGGCAACATCTCCTACCTGGCTCTGTGCCTTCCCCAGACTTTGGTGGCTGCTGCCTCCATTCTTCCACATCTCTTCATCTTCCTCCTTAGGAGGGTTGGCTTCCTCATCCTGTGGAGCAAACACAGGGGCAGTCACCAGCCTGCTCATCCTGGGCAGCAGGGACAGACTGGTGGACCCCTCTGCTGGGCAGCATCCCAGCTGCCCATCTCCTTTTAACATCCTTGAGATGTTAAACGACAAACATTTGCTCCGTGGGGCTTTGGGACATCAGAGACTCCCCCAATGCAGTGGGCAAAGCTCCTCTTCCCACATCCTCTGCCTTCCAAAGAACCAAGGAAAGGAATTGCCCTCCCTCACCCCCGAAACAGATCCTGGTGCTGATTGCATAAATGCATGTGTGTTCTTGTTTCTGCCGTCCATAACAGAGCACAACAAGAGAATGACCTGAGAATGAGGAGGCTGGGGGATTAGTTGTTTGCTTTTACAGTTATTTTACAGTTATTTTTACAGTTAGTTTTCTGTTACCAACCATAAACTGTGTTGTTGTGTCTCTCTTGACAACCACTATGCCTGTTAATTCTACACTGACATAAAAAATGTACTCTGTTTCTCCCTACACTTTTGCTTCACAACTGATCAGTCTGAGGTGAGGCAGGGAAGACCAGACCATTATAATTTCCTCTTATTTTGCCATGTCTGTAACAAAGCAAGAAAGCAAAGTTCTTCTCCCAAATCCATCACACTTGGAGCCATGAGAAATGTTGGATTTAAAAGATGCTGATTCACACTAGTGGTTATCACATTTTCCCCATCTAACACCATTCGACAGCTGGCTGGCAGCACAGAGGTCTCCACTTTGGAGTTCAGATGCTGCAGCAGCCAGCTCCAGTCTCAGCCTTCAGTTCTCCACTAATATTTAGTGAAAAAGCCTATAAAGAGAGATGCAAGTGCAAACTAACTTTTGCATCAGCACATCTGACCTCGGAGCCTTTTGACACTTTCCTCATGTACTGCAGGAGTCACAGAAGAACAAAGTGCTCTGGAAGCTAAAGGACACCAGGAAATTGTGCATACCCATAGCACAACACACAGCCTGAGCAAGCAACTGTGAATCCAGTGTGACGACTGAATCATTAATTGAAAAGTCCATCCTTTAAGCACAAATAAAGTACTATTTTGGCAGCAAGCACTACTAGAAAAGTAACAAACAGCCACTGTCTTCAGTATGAGCTGAGTCAACACACAGGTCAATTTGTGAGCAAGAGGAAGGGGAATAAAAAGGAGAGAATATAAAAATACATAATTCCCTGCATCTCAAGGTATGTTCCCAGCTAAGCACCCTCCCTAGGGAGGGAGAGATCCAAAGCAAAGATTCCACAAGAGACCCACTGAGAGATGTCAGGACTTATCGTGATCTCTGCTGAAGTCACTTCAAAATGGAAACACACAACCAGTGCAGGTAACCAACATGGCAAGAGAAACACTGACCTCTAAGACGACCAGGTTTTCATTCTGGATTAGTTGCTGACTTTTCCAAATGCAGAGAAAGAGATGTAATCTCTGGGGAATAGTACAGAGCCTCTTCTGTATGATGCAAAGGTTAATACTTGCAAGCCAGACATCTCCAAAGGGCTACCTGTGACTTCTGAAGCTGTTATTAAATAATCACCCTGTCTTCACTCAGCCAGGGTGGGAATTTATAGTAAATGTTAAAATAAACATATGGGCATAAACATCAGCAGTAAGCATGAGGCAAGGAAACTGTAATTCACCTCTCCTGGGCTGGATTCAAAAGCAAAGTCACTAATGGGATGACTAATGGGATTTCACAATTACTAATGGGGGAAGGGGTTCACTATTCAGCCTAAGTACAGGAAGGTATTAAATAGTTTTACTTATGAAGATATTAAGTGGTTTTATGTATCTTTAATGCACAGCTGCATGCACATGTTCCACTCAAGAGAAATGTACACAATAAAACTTGCCTGAACCTTCCAATAAACCTGTTCTTTCCCTCTGTAAGTTTAGAGATGTGGTTTGGCCAGGCAGAAATGGATCAGATCATAATTGCACATTTTAAAGCAGCCACATAACTTCAGTTTTGCTTTGAAGCCCTGATAATCACCAAGGTAAGTACAAGAAGAAGCTGTCTCAGATATAGCAACCTAACTTGCACATCACCATTTAGCAGCTGAGGCAAAAGTTACCAGCACCTCCTTGAGGAAGGGCATGCAAATTCAGCAGTGGGGCAGGAGCTTTACTGACCACCCCTAAAACCACAGGATACTTTATCACCCACCTAAATCCTGCCTAATATTTGGTTCCTACTTTCTCTGTTGAAAACTACTGCAAAACAGCAGACTCCCCAGGGATATGTTTTTGGAACACCTGTCCCAGATTTGGGATTTAGTCCCTTCTCTGTGCTCCCTCCACCTTCCCAGAAAAAAAACCACACAAAGCACAACAATGAAAATCAGTCAGTTCCTCAAAGGAGTTCACAGCAACTCCCTTGTGCTCAGCAAGCCAAAGGCCCGGTTTTATGCAATCACAGCACCGACAAGAAAGTGACTAAACCTTTGCTGGCTTCAAAGTTCTTCAGGGGAAGGATTTCCACTTCACTAAAAAGTGTTCCTTTAGGTGGGGAAAGAAACATCAAAGAAGCCCTACTTGGATGGACTAAAGAGTCTTAACCTCCTAAAGGACACTGCACCAAGCACCTCCTCACACACAGCTCTGCCTGTCCTCAGGCCACCCTGAGCTGGCCAGTGAGCAGTGACCAGACTTTGTCCTGCTCATCACCAGGGACTAATGGGACCAGCCAGGCCGGCAGCACCACCTGGAAACCTCAGTCTCCTGGGAATGGCTGTCATTTCAGGAATGTTAACAATTACTCTCCTGTTGCCAGGGTCACCCTGAGCTGGCCAGTGAGCAGTGACCAGACTTTGTCCTGCTCATCACCAGGGACCAATGGGACCAGCCAGGCCGGCAGCACCACCTGGAAACCTCAGTCTCCTGGGAATGGCTGTCATTTCAGGAATGTTAACAATTACTCTCCTGTTGCCAGGGTCACAGGCAAAGCCTCCCCATGCACCTCCACAGACATTTCCAGCGACACCCCTCTCCTTCTGGAAGTGTGTGTTACACTGCCCTGGCAGCACAACCCAGAAAGGAAACAGGACTCGCATCCAAGTAGGAAAAAAGATGAAATTCACCACAGTTCCTGCCCCATGGCACAGCCCTGGCTTCAAGGCGCTCCACCCTGCATGTCAGGGACAAGCAGAGCCTGGATCTGCTGCAGACACAAGTGCACAGGACAAACCAACTTCAACATTCCTCAGCACAACTCTTACACCCAGATGCAGCAAATGGATGAAATCCCAGGGCTCAAGGCAGGAGATGGGCTGCCAAAGAGGGAACCTGCTCCTCAGGGACCCCCTCACAGCCAGGCAAACAGGTGGGGCTCCCGCTGCCTTCAGGGAGGAGTGGAACACCAACTTCACCCTCCTGGCATGGGAACATCAATCCTCATGTGTGAGCACCACAGCACACCACTGACAGCCACTGTCACTGTCAGCAGCTGATCTCTGATACAGCTTTTCAAGAAGCTGTACTAAATCCAAAACTCCACTGGGACGGGTACATAGCTAAAGTAGGGAGTGCTCTCACTCTTCATTTCTTAGTGATCTGAAGAAGAGGTCAAAATCTTTGCTGCATTTGAAACAGAGAGTTGAAGCAAATTTCTGTTCTCCTACTTTCTAGAACGCCTCCCAAACCAACCTGCCATGCTGCCTCACTGAGAGCACCAGTTTTCCTGAAACCTCTACTTACGTCCTTCACAAATGTAAATCTTCAAGATACAGCTGCTCCCTTTAAGAGAGGCAATAAATGCTGAACTGACACTCTAAGACATCTTCCTCCCCAAAGCTCCACGGTGTAAGCATGGAGAATATTCCCACTCTGTGACCCATTTCAGCTGTTTACTTTTTGGAATGCACTTACACTTGTATTGCTCAATGTGCTGCTGGTGCAATCACACAGAGCCTACACACGGTACTGCTGGCAGTGGATGTGCTCGGGCCAGAATGAGGAGAGCCTGCAGAGCCTCTGAAGGCTCAGACACAGCCAAGCCCAGCCTGAAACTTCCCTGTGCTCCTCACTCACACGAGGGAGCACACACGTGTTACAGCACAGCCAAGCCTCGAACACCAGAGCTTCCCTTCCCCCCCAGAAACAGCCATGGAGGTGTAAAGCAGCTTTTTATAGCTCCAGCTGCACCCAGCCACGGTGTGAGCAAGCACAGCTATTTCAGCTGGTAGAAGTCACGGCTCGAGCAGAAACAGACCTCGAAAAAGTAATTACAGGATGTAAGAACCCCAGGCCTTGAATCAAACCACATTTGTTAGCTCTAGATAAAACTCATAACTGCACCTTCACAGCACCAGTACCTGAAGCGTCCTACTAGAGCTTGAAAAGATGAAACCGGAGAACGCCAACCTCTCCCCAAAACTTCCCGAA
>NW_024499381.1:0-1582 GCF_017590055.1 Onychostruthus taczanowskii
CTGTGAGGACCCTCAGGTCATCATTCTAAAGGGCCTGCTTCATTCTGGTGTTCTTTTATTTACACCTGAGAACTAAGCTTACTGTTCAGTCCCAACCTCCTCCCAAGTCTACAGCCCAAAAAACACTTACCCTGTAAGTTGCTTTTTTACTGTATTCATCACCAACACAGATCATGGACTGACGCTGGTAGTTATTGAAAAGCTGCTGACATATTTCCTCCTTTTGCACCTTCAGTTTCACCTCCCTCAACACATTACTCCTGTTCCCTTTGTCAGATGTCCTGCCCCAGCCAGACACCCTGCATAAAGTTCCTGGTCTCACATGTTCATTTCTCCTGGGAATGGAGATAAATTGTACATTCTGGTTGATCCTGGCCCTTGGCTTCAGCTGTCAGGCAGAGAGAACACGGGGTTAGAGCCAGCAAAGGATTAGGAGCAAGTTCAGAGTTTGGGGAGGTGAGCAGGGGGAGATCCCTCAGGCAGGAAGGATGAGTTGGGCCATACCTTCAGCAGCACAATGTCATTTTTGATGTAATGAGGGGAAGACTGATATTCGGGATGGATGACCCATTGTCCAACACGGATCTTCTGCTGAGTCCGCTCTCGGCTGGTCATGTTGTGGGCTCCCAGAATCACAGTGACCCTCACTGTCCTGCCAGGAAACACCAACACATCCCAGCTGCATTGGCAGGAACACAGCCCTCAGGGCAGGTGGTTGGAGGGAGAATCCTCCCCAGAGCAGCTCTCAGCAAGTTGTCCTCTGTCTCCTGAGTTGTGGTAATCACATATTCTCTGAACTGAGAGAGATACAGATTTTCCCAGGATTTTCCTGGGGAAGGCTGTGAGAAAGCTCAGACAAATAATTCGAAACAGTTCTTATCTTCATTTGCTGTGCCTCTTGTTGTGCACATGGGGAATGTGTTATAGAAATTATTTACCAAAGAGTAATTCCTTAATTAGATTCTATTGAAAGTGTTTTGATTCATTAACCAATTAGATCCACATGTGTATCAAACTGTCTAAAAAGAAGAATAAGTTTTTTCTTAGAAGTATAGTATAATACAGTGTAGTAATACAATATGGCTTAATAAATCGTTTCATCAACCTTCTACAATCATAGTCAACACTTATTTTTCCCCATTTAAGAGCTCACTACCACAAACCCGGGTAACTTCCCCAGCCCAGCTGAGGATCCCTCACCCCACACTGACACAGGTGGGAGCTGCCCCATGCTGAGGACAAAGGGAAGCAGGGCAGGGGGGACCCTGGACCCTTTCTCCAGGAGCAGCTCTAAGCCATGGGAGGAACCATGACCCTGTGAGCATTCCTGTCCTCAACTGTCCCCAAGGTCACTCAGCCCCTAGCAAACAATGCCTGCACTCAGAGAGGGGAGCTCAGCTCCAGAGATCCCTGAAGATCCCTGCTCTGCCTGAAGAGACACGGGGCCCTGTTTCAGCCCAGACCAGGGCTGTGGCATGATGTGAGACTGGAAAAAATCAGCTGTACAAGAACAATGGAGTCTTACCCCATTTTATCCACACAGTGAGCAGCTGAGAGCACTGCGTCTGGGCGAATCAGGAAC
>NW_024499382.1:0-1579 GCF_017590055.1 Onychostruthus taczanowskii
TTTTTTGGGTGTTTTTTGGGTTCTGCCTGGTGATCATCGAGCTCAAACCTGTGCCAAGCACCAGGAAAATCTGGGAAAATCCCTTGGGTTGGATCCTGTTGGAATTTTGGGGAATTTTCCGGGAATTTTCTGGGAATTTTCTGGGAATTTCCACCTTTTCCTGGGGGGTTTTAGGCTGTTTATGGGCATTTTTCGAGTGTTTTTTGGGTTCTGCCCGGTGCTCCTCGAGCTCAAACCCGTCC
Organism: Onychostruthus taczanowskii; assembly: GCF_017590055.1. Classification (NCBI taxonomy): domain Eukaryota; kingdom Metazoa; phylum Chordata; class Aves; order Passeriformes; family Passeridae; genus Onychostruthus; species Onychostruthus taczanowskii. The sequence goes on from NW_024499382.1 coordinate 243, forward strand.
CAAGCACAGGAAAATCCCTTGGCTTGGATCCTGTTGGAATTTGGGGGAATTTTCTGGGAATTTTCCGGGAATTCCCTCCTTTCCTGGGGGTTTTCGGGAGGTTTATGGCTATTTTTTGGGTGTTTTTTGGGTTCTGCCCAGTGCTCCTCGAGCTCAAACCCGTCCCAGGCACAGAAAAATCCCTTGGGTTGGATCCTGTTGGAATTTTGGGGAATTTTCTGGGCATTTTCTGGGAATTTTCTGGCAATTTTCTGGGAATTTCCACCTTTTCCTGGGGGTTTTGGGCGGTTTATGGGCATTTTTTGGGTGTTTTTTGGGCTCTGCCCAATGTTCCTCAAGCCCCAACCTCATCCCAAGCACAGGAAAATCTGGGAATATCCCTTGGGTTGGATCCTGTTGGAATTTTCTGGGAATTGTCCGGGAATTTTCTGGGAATTTTCCGGGAATTTCCACCTTTTCCTGGGGGTTTTCGGGAGGTTTATGGGCATTTTTTGGGTGTTTTTTGGGTTCTGCCTGGTGATCATCGAGCTCAAACCTGTGCACTTTTCCTGGGGGTTTTTGGGAGGTTTATGGGCTTTTTTCGGGCGTTTTTTGGGCTCTGCCCGGTGCTCCTCGGGCTCAAACCCATCACAGGCACGGGAAAATGTGGGAATATCCCTTGGGTTGGATCCTGTTGGAATTTTGGGGAATTTTCTGGGAATTTTCTGGGAATCTTCCGGGAATTTCTGCCTTTTCCTGGGGATTTTCGGGCGGTTTATGGGCATTTTTTGGGCGTTTTTTGGGTTCTGCCTGGTGCTCCTCGAGCTCAAACCCATCACAGGCACGGGAAAATGTGGGAATATCCCTTGGGTTGGATCCTGTTGGAATTTTGGGGAATTTTCTGGGAATTTTCCGGGAATTTCTGCCTTTTCCTGGGGATTTTCGGGCGGTTTATGGGCATTTTTTGGGCGTTTTTTGGGGTCTGCCTGGTGCTCCTCGAGCTCAAACCCGTCCCAAGCACAGGAAAATCTGGGAAAATCCCTTGGGTTGGATCCTGTTGGAATTTTGGGGAATTTTCTGGGAATCTTCCGGGAATTTCTGCCTTTTCCTGGGGATTTTCGGGCGGGTTATGGGCATTTTTTGGGCGTTTTTTGGGGTCTGCCTGGTGCTCCTCGAGCTCAAACCCGTCCCAAGCACAGGAAAATCTGGGAAAATCCCTTGGGTTGGATCCTGTTGGAATTTTGGGGAATTTTGGGGAATTTTGGGGAATTTTCCAGGTTTTTTCCCAGATTTTCCAGCATTTTTGTGGCGCTTTTTGGGTGTTTTCAGGCTTTTTTGGGTGTTTTTTGGGTTCTGCC
>NW_024499383.1:0-1578 GCF_017590055.1 Onychostruthus taczanowskii
ATCCCGAAATTCCGATCCTCTGGATCACCAACGAGGCACAGGAATTGGCCTGGCCATGCCATGTCACCTGCGTCACCGGCTGGGGATGGAATGGGATTGGGAATGGGATCCGGGTGAGATCCCGAAATCCCGACCCACTGGATCACCACTGAGGCACAGGAATCGCCCTTGCCGTGCCACGTCACCTGCTGGGGATGGAATGGGATTGGGATTGGGAATGGGATCCGGGTGAGATCCCGAAATCCCGACCCACTGGATCACCACTGAGGCACAGGAATCGCCCTTGCCGTGCCACGTCACCTGCTGGGGATGGAATGGGATTGGGATTGGGAATGGGATCCGGGTGAGATCCCGAAATCCCGACCCACTGGATCACCACTGAGGCACAGGAATCGCCCTTGCCGTGCCACGTCACCTGCTGGGGATGGAATGGGATTGGGATTGGGAATGGGATCCGGGTGAGATCCCGAAATCCCGACCCACTGGATCACCACTGAGGCACAGGAATCGCCCTTGCCGTGCCACGTCACCTGCTGGGGATGGAATGGGATTGGGATTGGGAATGGGATCCGGGTGAGATCCCGAAATCCCGACCCACTGGATCACCACTGAGGCACAGGAATCGCCCTTGCCGTGCCACGTCACCTGCTGGGGATGGAATGGGATTGGGATTGGGAATGGGATCCGGGTGAGATCCCGAAATCCCGACCCACTGGATCACCACTGAGGCACAGGAATCGCCCTTGCCGTGCCACGTCACCTGCTGGGGATGGAATGGGATTGGGATTGGGAATGGGATCCGGGTGAGATCCCGAAATCCCGACCCACTGGATCACCACTGAGGCAAATGGGATCCGGGGGAGATCCCAAAATCCTGACCCACTGGATCACCACTGGGGCCAGGAATTGCTCTGGCCGTGCCACGTCACCTGCGTCACCGGCTGGGATGGAATGGGATTGGGATTGGGAATGGGATCTGGGAGAGATCCCAAAATCCCGACCCACTGGATCACCACTGAGGCACAGGAATTGCCCTGGTCATGGCACATCACCTGTGTCACCAGCTGGGAATGGGAATGGGATTGGGAATGGGATGGGGATCTGGGAGAGATCCCAAAATCCCGACCCTCTGGATCACCACCGAGGCACAGGAATCGCCCTTGCCGTGCCACATCACCTGTGTCACCGGCTGGGATGGAATGGGATTGGGAATGGGAATGGGATCTGGATGAGATCCCGAAATCCCGACCCACTGGATCACCACAGGGGCACAGGAATCGCTCTGGCCGTGCCACGTCACCTGCGGCACTGGCTGGGAATGGGAATGGGATCCGGGTGAGATCCCAAAATCCCGACCCTTTGGATCACCACCGAGGCCCAGTAATCGCCCTTGCCGTGCCACGTCACCTGCGTCACCGGCTGGGACGGAATGGGATTGGGATTGGGATTGGGAATGGGAATGAGAATAGGAATGTGAGATCCCGGGTGAGATCCTGAGATCCCGATCTTCTGGATCATTCTGGAGGTCCTCAGTCTGGGAATAGGAACAGGAATGGGAATGGGAACAAACTGGGAATG
>NW_024499384.1:0-1577 GCF_017590055.1 Onychostruthus taczanowskii
ACTTAGCTGGGAATCAGCTGTGTTCCTCAGGGATCCCAAAAATTCCTGAAATTCCAAAAAAAAATTTGGGGAAAAATGGTGAAAAACGGTGAAAAAACGGTGAAAAACTGACAAAAATGGCCGAGAACGCGGCAAGAATGAGGCAAAATGAGGCAAAAATGTGGGAAAAGTGACCCCAAATTTGCTCCAGATTCACCTGGGAAGAATCTGTGTTCCTAAGGAATCCCAAAAATCCCAAAATTACTGGAATTCCCCCAAAAATTTTGGGGAAAAAATGGTGGAAGAACCTGAGTTCATTGCTGAGATCAAAATTCCTGAAATTTTGGGAAATTCCCGAAAATATTTGGGGAAAAAAGGTGAAAAAACGGTGAGAAACGGGCAAAAAATGACCGAGAACCCGGCAAAAATGGCCAAAAATGAGGCTAAAATGAGGGAAAAGTGACCCCAAATTTGCTCCAGATTCACCTGGGAAGAACCTGTGTTCCTGAGGGATCCCAAAAATCCCAAAAATTTGGGAATTCCCAAAAAAATTTGGGGGAAAAAGGTGAAAAAACGGTGAAAAACGGGCTTGAAATTGCCCCCAAAAATTTGGGGGAAAAAGGTGAAAAAATGGTGAAAAACTGACAAAAAATGGCCAAGAACGCAGCAAAAATGGCCCAAAATGAAACAAAAATGGCCCAAAATGAGGGAAAAGTGACCCCAAAATTTGCTCCAGATTCACCTGGGGATAACCTGAGTTCATTGCTGAGATCAAAATTACCAAAATTCTTGAAATTCTCACAAAAAATTTGGGGAAAAAAGGTGAAAAAATGGTGAAAAACGGGAAAAAATGGTGAAAAAATGGCCGAGAACGCGGCAAAAATGGCCTAAAATGAGGCAAAAGTGACCCAAAATGAGGCAAAAGTGACCCAAAATTTGCTCCAGATTCACCTGGGGATAACCTGAGTTCATTGCTGAGATCAAAATTACCAAAATTCTTGAAATTCTCACAAAAAATTTGGGGAAAAAAGGTGAAAAAACAGTTAAAAACGGTGGAAAAATGGCCGAGAACGCGGCAAGAATGAGGCAAAATGAGGCAAAAGTGACCCAAAATTTGCTCCAGATTCACCTGGGGATAACCTGAGTTTGTTACTGAGCTCAAAACTCCCGAAATTTTGAGAAATTCCCAAAAAAATTTGGGGAAAAAAGGTGAAAAAATGGCGAAAAATGGGCAAAAAATGGCCGAGAACGCGGCAAGAATGAGGCAAAATGAGGCAAAAATGAGGGAAAAGTGACCCCAAATTTGCTCCAAATTCACCTGGGAAGAACCTGTGTTCCTAAGGAATCCCAAAAAATCCCAAAATTACTGGAATTCCTCCGAAAAATTTGAGGAAAAATGGTGAAAAAACGGTGAAAAACGGACAAAAATGAGGCAAAATGAGGCAAAAGTGACCCAAAATTTGCTCCAAATTCACCTGGGAATCAGCTGTGTCCCTGAGTTATCCCAAAAATCCCAAAATTTCTGAAATTCCCCCCAAAAATTTGGGGGAAAAGGGTGAAAAAATGGTGAAAAAAGTTGAAAAAACAGCGAAAAACGG
>NW_024499385.1:0-132130 GCF_017590055.1 Onychostruthus taczanowskii
TGGCTCTGGTTCCCCGGCCCTGCTCCCGTCCCTTCCCTGCCCTTAAGGGGGTACAAAATCCAACTATTACAAAGTATTACAAAGTATAAAAGCACGCTGCAACATTCATGCATTAGTTCAAATTTTAGTGTCACCTTGGGTTGTTTTCCCCCATTTTCTTCAGGAAAACTTCTGTAGACTGACTACTGTAACAGGTGTTTTACTTTAGTAAGGTGTAAGAGGGGAAGCAAGGGAAAAACTAGGGGTGTTATTTCCTAAAGACTTTCATTAGTAAATTATGCTGGCTTTTGAAGATTTTGGCATTTTTCTGAAAATGCTTTTCCCTTTTTGTTAAATACTGTATAGATGTCATGTAGCTGACAGGCTATGGTGTACTTTCTCTACAGTCATTCAGTTCGCTGTGGTCAATCAACAGAAATTCATTGTTCTAATGTATGTGGAAATACTTTAAACTGTGGAAAGCACAGCTGTACTCAAGTGTGCCACTCAGGAAAATGTTCACCTTGCCAGTTAACAGTACAGCAAGGTAAGTACTGAAATGCTCTACAGATATCCACCCTATACAGTGAGAACATGGGGGTGGAAAAAATCAGTATCAAGAGGCAGGTGTCAGTTTTTCCTTAAAACAACCAAAATCTATTGCTGGAATCCTGCCATGATGATTAGGCTGTTGGAGCATGTGTCTTATTAGGACAGGCTGGTGATACTGGACTTCCTTATCTTGAGAAGGCTGAGTAGTGGCCTTTCAGTAGCTAATAAGTAATTTAAGAAGACAGAGATGGGTTATGCATGTGTGAAGGATGAGAGACAATGAGCTTAAATTCCTTGTAATTAGCTGTAAGGAAAATCTCTTGTCTTGGGATTTTCAAGACCAACTGAATAAAACACTTGAGTAATGTGGTCTGATCTCATTGTTGACTGTGCTTTAGGTAAGGGCTTGGACTAACTAATCCTTTCTTACCTGAATTATTCTCTGATCTTACTGAATTTTTTACTATAATTATAAGAATTAATTAGGCAGTAAATGAAAGAAAAATACAAGAAGGTATGGGAAAGTGTAACGTGCATGGAGTGTGTGGGTCAGATACAGAGACTCACACTCCAGAGTTCTTGTGACAAACAGCCTCGAGTTTATTCCTCCAGCTCATTTTATAGGAGCTCCAGTTACACATGTGATTTGTTGAGGTCTTAGCCCCATCCAGTTCTCTGGCCAATGATACATCTGCGTTTAGAGCTGAATGACATTGGCTGAGGGTCCCTGTGCAGATTGAATCCAACCTATCCCTGCCCACCCAGGGATTCCAGGCCCACAGGAAAGTACATTTCAACAAGCTTCTCACGATTTCTGTTAAAATTTTCTAAACCGAGTATTGAATGGAAATTAAATTGTCTGAGTAGGTATGCCAGTATAGAAATAACTTTATAGAACAGTTTATACAGAAAATTGCAAGTTAATTTTCTCAGTTTCTAAGGTAATAATTAACTTGTTATTTATACTGCTTTAATAAATAAACTTTCTGTGCACATGGTACCACTTTATCAAAATAAATGATGCTGGAATTCCAACTTCTGTAGGACAAAACCCTTTCAGTGATGAAATAAATCTAAAGAGGAGCAACTTCTTTATCCTTCTAAAAATTGACTGTAACAGTTTTTCACTTTTTACCTTTTTATATTTGCTGGAGGTGTTTTGTCACTGATATTCTCTTGTATTGTTTTCTGTGGAATATTGCTTTCTTACAGTGTGTTACTGTGGAAGCAACTTTAGAGAAGTATTGTGTGGATCAAAGGAAGAATTCTCTGACGGTTTTGGGAGTTTCTCATGTCAGAATATATGTGGCAAGTAAGATCACTATGACTTACACTTTTAAAAAGAAGGTAATTCTATTCACAATTACTTACTGTGATACTCTTAGATAATTCCCCTTTTAATATTTTTCTTGTTTTGTATTTTGTTTCTTTGATTATTTTTTTTCCAGAAAATTAAATTGTGGGAGGCACAACTGTAAGCAAGTATGCCATCCTCAGCCTTGCCAGCTCTGTCCACGACTTCCACAAGTTGTGTATCGTTGTCCCTGTGGTCAGACTCCTCTCAGCAAGTTACTGGAACTAGGATGTGTTGAACGTAAAATTTGCACAGATCCTATCCCATCGTGTGGAAAAACATGTGGCAAACCTCTTTCTTGTGGTAGCTATGGTAATTAGAAATTTCTGTATCAGAGTATTCTAAGTGTCTCATAGTGTCACCAAAAGTCAGGTGAATAGAACTTCTGAACACCAATGCAGCATTAAGAAGTAGGCATTCTTTATTGTGGTACCAGCTGTAGGCAGGATAAGTTCACCCAGAATCGCATATTCCGGTTCTCTGCAAGTGTGTTGCTTATATACTTAAATTACATAATATGCTTCACAATTTGCAGAAATCTTGTACATATTATAATTGCTCGTTACCATAAAACTCTCCTCCTGGCTTAGTCTTTTTATGGTCTTATTTTGGCTGTGGTTGCATTCTTAAGCCAGATGTACTTACTCCCCCAGTCCCTTTATCTTCCCTCTGTCCTTGCTCTGGAGGCAGGGCATGCCTGTTTCTTTGTTAAAAGTACACAGATGAAGTCTTTGTTCATAGACTAACCTTTTTGATATCAATATTTTGAAAACAAAACAAAAAGTGGTCTTTAAATATTTAATTTCAGTAAAATAATATTTTATTAGCAATTTGGGGTTTTAACCAAAATGAGTGTAAAAACCACTGCAGAGCCTGCAGTCTAGCTGTGTGTTCATAATAATGCTTTAAAATAAGGAAATAAAACTCAGCTCTGCATAAGCTTAGTGTCATTGATCAGTGATGCTCCTAATAATATGATGTTACAGGTCATAGATTTTTTATATTCTTAATACTTGTATTTTCATTTTGCTAGAGTTTGTTCATACATGTGAAAGCCTTTGCCATGAAGGAGACTGTAGACCATGTTCTCACACATCAAATATTTTTTGTAGGTGTGGCTTCAAAAAAAAGGTGAGTGTGTAACTGCAGAAACAGGTAATCTTTGCTTTTTAAAGCTGTGGAGAAAAAGGAATTGAAGAAGTATAAAGAAGTACTGTGCTTCTTAGCTGCAAGAACCTGTGTTGTATACTAACTGATGGTATCTAGCTTATACTGTGAAGTGGCAACATGCTTTTACTATGAAGGCAAGTTTTAATGTATTTTGGCAGAGTTGGAACAGAGTTCTGTTAGTGTAAACATTCTGCAAAATCCTGTATTATTCTGGAGTATTTTTATAGCATAAGGAATTGGTACTGTTGCCAAGAGTAAACTGAGAGAAGAAAGGCAGCCTAATTAAAACTCTATAGCTTGTAGTCTCCTTGTAGATGTTTTAGTAGAGACTACATTTTTACTGATTGCTTTTCTTTGTACATTTATATAGTGATCCTGCAGGTCTTCAGCTATTGTTATTTAGTAATTATTATATTTTTAAACCATGCTACTTTCTGTAATCATAGCTTTGAAAGTTTTGGCTACTATCACAGAAGCTTTGATGACTTTTTTGACCTGTTATGTATCATCTGCAAGTAGAGGCGGCTTCTGAATATATATGTCTGTAAGTGCTTGGAAATGACTGAGAGTTTGCTAGAGGTTGGAACTGCTTTCTCCTAGAAGTTTGCTGAAGGTAGTTATGGGGTAGAAGGCTTTAGATTGCATTTTGAATCTTGAAATAAAGTAGTGAGGTTTTGGGTTTAGTTTATGAAGTTTCTCACACACCAGAAAGATGCTTCTATAAAAAGAGTTAACTACAGTGATAATTTCAATAAATTATGAAAAATGTGATAGTCAGAAATGACAGAATGTAAACTTGTGGTGAATGCTTCAAATGTCAACAACATTATTTTCATCCATCACATTTTATTTTCATGTTGAGGTCTTTAGGTATAACTTTGTAAACGTAACATTAGGCTTTCTTCTTTTCTTTCGTCAGACTTGCGTTTTAGAACAGTTGGTCAAAGCACAAATTTATGCACTCCTATCAGTATTCTCTGGGAGAGCTCTATTGGTTTCTTGGGACAAGCCTGATTCTCTCAGTTTACCGTGACACTTAATACTGCTGAATTAAGTGGAGAATACAAAACTACATTTTTTTAAAAATTGGTATTGAATCTTTAAGGAACAAATACCGTGTTAAAAGATTTGAGGATTTTTTTTCCAGTTTTTATTTCACTTTTGTGTGCAGATGTGTCATACACATGAAAACTGAGTGTGCTTCTTTTTTCATGTGACCAAGTGTTTTCAAGATAAGTATGTTTCAGTTGTTTCATTTATTTTAACCCAATGGCTGCTTGTTTGTTTCCTAGGAAATCCCATGTGCTCTTCTCAGAAATAAAGGTACAAGATAATGATATATATATAATGTAAAGTTGTTTAAAAATTATCACAGCTCATAGTAATTTGGGGATTGATTTACAAAGTTGGCAAATAGCTGATCTGTACTGCATCTTTTATCCATGCTTTCATGCCAAGTTGGTAATTTCTGCTGCTTGTTCATGGTACTGGTCATGATGCTGTGTTTGGGAGAAGGTTTGAAATATAAACATCTTCAGTTTTCTTTCATCTTTTACATAAGGAAAGACTTCTTCACGTTTGATCTCAAAGATGATGTCTGTTTTATTTTGAGCAGTTTCTTACACCGCCTGCCATATTCATTAGGTTGACGTCCCCCTCCTACTCCCCCATCATCCTGTATAACTTTTGGTCAACTTGCACAGCTCAGATTCAGTGTAATAGTTTTGCTCTGATGCCTATGTTTCTGGCGAAATACAAGCTTTGATTCTACTTCACATTGTATAGTGGTGATCTTTGCAGCTGGTCTTTGCATATGACCACAGCAGAGTGTTCCCATTTGATGCTTCTCGGTATTCAAGATCTAACATCTCAAAATTCCTCTCAGTGAAATCTTTACTTGATTGACCCCTGTCTACTGCGGTATTTATTTACAAGATACATAAGGGAGTAATATGCATATTTTCTAATTTGACCTTTTGTCTATGAAGACTTTGCTCTTATGGAATCCAGAAGTGATTTCCTTTTGTAAGCTGTTTATGGTAATAAGGATATTCTTTGCTAGCAATAGTTTCATGAGCATATAGCAGTGGTTGTTTTTAGCTGACTAAAACAGCTAAAACCACCCCAGTTTAATCAGTCTTAAATTGTGTGTTTATGGTACTTCAGTGTATCAGAATATCCTGTTTTGTTTGTTCTGTTGTGTGGAGTTTATGGTGTGAGGGTTAAGGGGAAATTAACTAGCTTCCTGTATTCTGCTTTCCAAAATCCTTTTGAATAAGGGTTTAAAGAAAGGCAAGTGCCCACATGGGGATAATTGTGAGGGAGAGTGAGTAATTTAAAAGTTTGCTTGCTGGCTTAACATGTGTTAGTCTCTCCTAGACCATGCCCTGCAACAGCCTTAGCATAATACTGTAATTACAGATTTTATTCTCAGCATATGCAAAGACCTAAAAGTTAGGAATTTGGGGGGATTTTTTTTTAATAGCTGCTATTACATTCATGTGTGACAAGCGATGCAACAAGAAGAGATCATGTGGACGACACAAGTGTAATGAAGTTTGCTGTGTGGTAAGTGTACCTGTGGTTTTATAAAATTGCTTGATGTGATGTGTGTTTAATTCTGGTTGTGATGTTAACAGTCTTTTTTTCTTTTTTTTTTTTTTTTTCATTTTTGTGCATCTTCATTCTCTATTTGCTGTGTTTGTTATGCTCACAAAGTTTGTGTGTGTGCATTTATTTTGCAAGTTTTGTTTTATAGGTATCATTATAAATGTGAAGCCAAATTTCAGCCTAAATGCAGTTAAATCAGTAAAGGTGCTTTTTTGTCAATGTAGTGATTCCAGGGAGAATGGAGAGGGAAAGCATATTGCTTAATAGAAGAAGCATAAACCTTGTAGCTGTGTCTGTAACAGAAGTCTTAACAGAATCTTCATTAAAAATTGTGTATCCATACAGTGATGGAAAAACTGTATAGAGTTGGACTAAGCTATTTTTTGCGCTACACAGTTTTGTCTGTCTATTATTAGAAGTAGATTGGAACCTCAAAGGGAAAAAAATACCCAATAGAGCTTATAGTTAAATTCTGGTTTTTCTTTTTTGCCATTTCTTAGGACACAGAACATAAGTGCTCTTTGGTTTGTGGTCGTAAACTCAACTGTGGGATTCATAGATGTGAAGAACCCTGCCATCGTGGCAGTTGTCAAACATGCTGGCAAACAAGTGAGTTATGTGCAAAAATACATAATTTTCATTTATTCTAGGAATACATTAATATCTCTGTCTAGCTTTAGGTAGTTAATGTGATCTATTTTACAGTGGTAAAAAAGGAGAAAGACAGGTGATGTAGATTGTAAGGATACTGTTTACAGATTTAAGTGGCTTTGCTGCAGTAGTACATGTATCTTTCTTGTGTTATATGCACATAGACATAGTCAAAGACCTCCATTTTATGGAGACCAACTTTTCATGGAATCATCCTGGGAAAAAGAAGGTGCTAGAGCCTCTGAAGCTCACTGTGCTTGAGTAAGCATTGTAGTCTGTCTTAATAGCCTATTAATATGATGTGTGTGTTGACTGCATCTCTCATTAGAAAAATAGATATTTCTATGTGCAAACATTTCTCTTGACAAAGCAAAATAGTAATCTTAGTGTCTCAGAGGTCCTGTTAGTAACTTCTGGTGTAGTCGAGTCAAAGTGCACGGTTTTTCTGAGCAGTTGTTTTTCTTCACTGAATTCCATAGGTTTAATATTTAAGGTTGTTAAACTTATCCACATTGCTGCAATATTTTTGAGGATTGTGTTTCACTCTCAGATTAAAGGAGACTTAAGGATTGCCTCCATTGTTAAATGGGAGGCCTCCACTGTAAATTGCTCCACTGTTGAATGTGATAAAATCTAGAGGTCAATCTTCTATGCTGATTTTTTTTCTGAATACGGGAAAAGCAGTTACATACTTCAGGAACCTGATTATTATGATAATTTGGCTTAAACCTCTGTGCTCCTGAAGTTTCCCATGTGAATCTGTCCAGAGGTAAATCAACTAAGCAGTCTATTTAAAGATTTCTTACCTGCTTTCTCTTGGTGCTGCTTGTTGAGATTACAGAGGCATACATTGTATGATTCTATATGATTCTGACCCTATAGTTGATGGTGAATCCTTCTCAGCACTCCAAGGACCATTTTGACTCTGATGCACCTGTCTAGCCAGCAATTTGCAGGTGGTTTATATCAACCATGGTATCAAATGCATGGTCAGCTGTAAGTCATTTGCCTACTCATTAGATTGGATTTCTTGCCCCTGCTTTCATCTCCATTACTGCTTTTGCTAGGAATGGTGAGGGCTGACATCAACTTGCAATACTACAGTGCATCTACACCTCTGTGTGCTTCCCAGGTGCTTCACTTTCCAGTGTAATTTCCTCAGTGCTGATAAGTGTGGTCCCTTTCTTGTGCTAGGGTTTCTTTATGCGTGCACAGTCTACTTCAAGACATGAGTACATCTCTTGGGGAAAATAAATAATGTCAGCATTAGAGACAGTGCAGTTAAAAAAAAAAAAAATCAGATACTGTATTTCTGCCCTTTGGATCCAGACCTCTCTGCACTCTGTCCCCATTATCCTGATTAGTGCAACTAAGGGACTTCTCATTATAAGATTCTTCACTTACCATTTCTCATCAATAGCAAGCGTTCAGTGTAGCTGTCTTAACATTCAGGTCTTCTGAAGACCAGGTTTCAAGACCTGTAGTAAGGGACAACAAAGCTCTGCTCTTTCCCATGCTTCCTTTCCAGAGGGCCTTCCTTTCTGTTGGCATTCTGAGTCTTTTCTGCTTTTGCTTTCTACTTCTTTTTTCTAACATTTTGTTCACCCCAGCATTCTTATTTGCTGTAATTTATTGTAATTTAGTCTCCTTAGACAAAAATTGCAGGTTTGTTTTTTTTTTTACTAACTGCTGTACTTCAAAATACATGGGCAAATGAGTAGGATCTGGCCTGAGATTTAACTGATGGGACAGATCATAAAAAATAACCAGACTTGAGAAATTTCTGAACATAGGAAAAATCATTGAAAAAGTGAAAGAAGTTTCAGATAGGGAATTTCACCTCTGTTCCTCACCAAAAAGGGTGAGACATGTCTGAGCTTCACAAGTAATTGGACGAGTGAGGTATAGGGAACCTTTTTGACGGTGGAACTTCTGAGGGCCAGTAGGTAATTGTGATGCTGATATAACCACACTAATAATAGCAGAAGTAGCAGATTTGGGTACAGATGTAGCTGAGTGGGCCAGTGGCTGTACTGGGTTTGCATCCAGGGTTTGGAAGCAAGGGGCTACAGAATTGGCTTCTGTGTGAAGCTGCTAGAAGCTACCCTATGTCCAGCAGAGTCAATGCCAGCTGGTTCTAAGATGGATCCACCACTGGCCAAGGTCAAGCTGATGAGGAATAACAGTAACACCTCTGTGATAATGTACTTAAGAAGTAAAAAAAAAATATTGAACAGATGTAATTGCAGCCGGAGAGGAGAGAAGGCAACTATGCAGACACTTAAGATCAGTGAAAAAGGAGGGGGAGGAGGTGCTCAGGTGCTGAAACAGAGCCACTGTTGGGGAAGACCATGGTGAAGCAGCTGTGGCCCTGCAGCCCATGGAGGTCAACAGGGGTACAGAAATCCACCTGCAGCCCACAGAGGAACCCCACACTGGAGCAGGTGGATGTCTGAAAGAGGCTGTGAACTGGTGGGAGTCCTGTGCTGGAACAAGCTCCTGGCAGGAACGTGCAGACCTGTGGAGAGCGCTAAAGCAGGTTTTCTGGTAGGACCTGTGACTCTGGTGGAACCCACATTCAACCAGGTTTTGCCTGAAAAGGGCTGCACCCTTTGGAACAGTGACCTACACTAGAGCAGTTTGTGGAGAACTGTTGCATGCAGGATGGACTCCCGGTGGAGATGTTCATGGAGAGCTCCCCATGGGAGGGACCCAGCTATGGAATAGGGAAGGTCTCTTATCCCTGAGCAGCAATGGGAAAAATGTGTGATCAACTGCCCCCACTCCCTGACCACTGCACCACTGGGGGACAGGAGCTGGAGCCTGGGAAAGAGGGAGGAGTGGGGGGGAAGTGTTCTTAAGATGTATTTTACTTCTCAGTATCCTGCTCTGATTTTATTAGAAATAAACTCAGTTAGGATGCCCAAGTGGCATCTGTATTTTGCCCATTATGGTATTTGGTGAATGACCTCTCCTGGCCCTTATCTCAAGTCATTATATTTTCTTTTCCCTGCCTGTGGATGGGAGTGATAGAACAGCTTTGGTGGGTGAAGGACATCCAGCCAGGTTAAAGTCACTTTAATGGGAAAAAAATTATTTTGTTAGATTATTTGGGAGGGATCAAGGTGGATGCATGGACAAATGGAGGGAAGGCACAATAGACATCATTTGCACAAATGAAGCTGTTGGTCAACTTAATTAGTTGATAGAGATCTGTGCGCCTCATGTCTATTGTTTATCCTGTCATAGTTAAGATTTAATATCTTTCAGTGTAGTCTCATTCTCTGTTCTGTGTGTGAGAGTTCTTGTGTGCCAGCAGCTGGAGGCTTGGCTGCACATCATGGGAGCACATAGTCTTTATGTTAGCAACTAAGATACCAGATTGATGTGCGAACAGCTGGAGAATGGGATCTTAAGTTATAAAGACCCCTTGATCTGGGTGCCAGCACATGGATGGATGAGGGTTTGTTTGCAATTTTCTAACAAGCTTGCTTCAAAGCTGGATTGAATAGCTAGTAGATCCACCTCTGGAATTACCCAAGGTTTCAGCCAGTATCTGGGAAAGGAGTCTGTCCAGGCATGGATATTAGATAGCCTGTGCTAGTATTTCAGATTCATGAATGTGCATGTGAATTTGGAGTGAATTGTGTGTATGTCACTAATAAGCTTCAGTCCTGATGAGCTGAAGAAAAAGAAGAGGACTTAGCTATTGGTATTCCTCTTTACTTGAATCTCGTAATTCGGTTGGCTTTGTGTTAGTCTGTGTGTCTGGTCATGTTATTGCCATGTATGTATTGAGTTTCTCGTCTCTCTGGAATGTGTGTTCAGTCCTGCACTAGGCTGGATCTGCATATTGATCTAGCAGCCATCAGTAGCTATAGAGGTGGGACAGTAGGAACATTTGGGAGTTCAACAGGTTGTGCTTTGGTAGACTAGGAGGGAAGAATCCTGTGATTCCAGAGTTAAAGTCAGAGAACTTGCTGAATTCCAAAGCTCCCTTAACACACTTCTCTTCAGGTTAGAATTGTTGGTTTGTGTTTTTGTTGCCCCCTTATTCTCTTACTTCCTCCACCATTTTCTGTTGTTTTCCACTACCTCTTTATTTGCTTATAGACCAATCATATTCTCTTTTTGTTCTCAGATCTGCTTCTGTATGATGTCAGTGTTCTTAGTGTTCTGTTTTTCTAAGCATTTATCTGTTTGAACTGTAGTTTGCGTTCCAGTTTGCCAGTTTTTATACAGTCTGAAAAAAGCAGTGAATTGTATTAATTTTTGTACAGTGTTTCATTGGGGTGGTGTATGTAAGTACTTCTATTACTTTGTTTATTACTGAGATTTGAATCTTATAGGAGTTTAAAACTTGTTTCCCAAACACGGAAGATAAAAAAATGCACTCAGAACAAAATGGGTACTGCCTGAGACAGAGAACTTCCAAAACATACAAAGCTGGATTTGAAGTCTTTGGACATGTTCATAATGAACGTTTACGAGGATCCATGTAATAATAAATACCATAAAGAAGACTTGTTGTCTTTTGGTAATTTTCTTTGGAATCTTTATAGTACTAAATGCAGGGCTTAGCAAAATGGCAAAATATAAACACTGGTCTGAAAAAGTGATGTCAGGAAGTTTGGAACACGAAATTTCAATGGTAGGCCTTCTGGAAGGGAATTCAAGAGATACCTCCCCTTTTTAAATCAAAGGTAGAACAGCAAAGCTTTCAACTTGACATGAGCATTTTGCTTGTTCATTTTCCTGGTTCAAAATATTGATGTGAAAGAACCGCTCTAAAAGCAAAGCATAATGCCTAACCAAATCGTCATAGTCTAGTTTTCTTGTAGGAGCCACAAAAGCTAATAAATTCACTAATTTCAAATATTAGTGCTTAATATTAAAAACCAAAGCTGGAATAAAATATTTACATGTTATGTAAAGATTTCTCATAGAGGAAACATACAAATAGATCTAGTCATTAGAATATATTTGACTTTTTTTTCAGGTTTTGACGAGTTAACTTGTTATTGTGGTGAATCTGTGATTTACCCCCCTGTTCCCTGTGGCACTCAGCCACCAGAGTGTAAAAAAACATGCACCAGGCCACATGACTGTGATCATCCAGGTAAGCCAAGCCATTCAGTTTTGATCGGGGTTTTTTGGGGTTTTGTTATTGATTTTTGTTTGGTGGTGGGTTTTTTTGTTTGCTTGGTTTTTTTTTTTTTTTTTAATTTGGTGTTCTTTTGATCAAAATGTAGAAAAGTGTATATAGGTCTATTTGAAAATATATATCCAAGCCAACCAGCTAAAAACTTGCAATGAAAACTACTAATGGTACTTCTCACTGGTAAAAACACTGGTGTTTTTTCTTATTAATCACAACACATTAATTGCTGTATTCCAAAGATCAAGTGCTCTATTGAAACAGTAGGATAATCTAGGGAACAGTTAGTTTCTATGTTGCTTGGAAACTCATTGGCTGATCACAAAATAAATAGTGTGGGTCGAACAGTTTCTGACAAATTTTGCCTGAGAGTATAACCCTACTCACAAGTTAGAAAACTACCTGCACTTTAATTTAGAGTGTATAGAGATTATTCACATAAACACTTGGCGTCCTAATTTTTTGTGATGCGTAATGCTTTGCATAAATTGTGTAGTTTTGCACTCCCTGTCTTCTTTAATGCATTCAACTGAAGTATATTAATAAAACTTCTATGACTTTTATTTCTGTAATTGCAGTGTACCATTCATGTCATAGTGAGGAGAAATGTCCCCCCTGTACCTATCTCACTCAGAAATGGTGTATGGGCAAGCATGAAGTAAGTCTGGGCAATTAATGTTTTTGAATACTAAACAATTTTTTACAACTGTAGGTTTGGATTTTTGTGTCATGTTTGAAATGGAGTATGTTACTGGAGTTGGAGTTTAATGTGGTTAAATTGGAGAAGTATATCTTTTATTCCATATGCATGCAAACCACCTACTGTATTGGACTATGGTATAAAACAAAACTCGTTCTTTGACCTAAGATCTTTTAGTATTAAGATTCTTATGTGGACAGTGCCAATGAAGGTGTGAACAGTAAAAGCACTTGGAGATTTCCATTGATAATTTTTACTGATAGTTGTCGTCTTCTTCCTTTCCTCTTTCAGCTGCGAAGTAATATTCCTTGTCATCTCACTGACATTTCCTGTGGACTTCGCTGCAATCAAATGTTAAAATGTGGAATGCACAAATGTAAAAGAATTTGTCATAAAGGGGAATGTCTTATAGATGAAGAATGTAAACAGCCATGTATTATTCCAAGGCTATATTGTAATCATCCATGTATGGCTCCCTGTCATCCTTCTTCACACTGCCCGACAACATCCTGCTGTGCAAAGGTTAGATACCTAAAGAAAATTCACTGCAAATTTACAGGTGAATTAAATGGTTTAATTATCAGCCAGTAACAGTTGTGACACGTTTGTATATTGATAGCATAACATTTTGTCTGTAAAATTAAAATACTGATTTTTTTAAAAAATAAAACTATTAATCACTTTTAGTTAGCCATTATTCCACTAAAATAGGCCTTTTAAAATGAATAAGTTTATATCCTTCACACCCTCTATGGCAGTAAATAGACAAAACTTAAAAAAGCTGTTCACTTATGTGATATGGCAGGTTGATCTTCAGTGTGAATGTGGAAGAAGAAAGGAGAGTATGATATGCTCCGAAGCATCCAATACATATCAAAGGTTGGTACGTTAATAATTCTTTCAATTCCTTACTGGACCTACTGCTTCACAGTTTGATTAAATTGCAGGTGGTTATACTTGACTAAATATATTTAGTTCACAAGCTTTTTTGACTTTTTTGTACTTTGACATGTGGTAGTTTTGGGGGGGGGTGGGGGGTGGCAGCAGAGGTTGATATTTCCCTGAGTTTTTATACCAGCTATGCTGTATTAGAACTCGGTTTTTTTTTTTGTTTTTTTGTTTTTTTTTTTTGCTGTTGGTATGTCAAAGCTTGACTCTTCCATATGTGGAACTCTATTTTACCCACACAGAGCAATTAGGTACAGATGAATTTGTCGAGTCCAGATTCAGGCTCCTGAATGTAGGCGATTGCAGTCCATGTGTGACTTGCTGTCCATTTTTCCAGTCATGTATGATGGAACCTAGTCAGTAGAGATGATGGATGCTGAAGAGTGATTTAAAGTAATTTTGAAATAGCTAAATTTAGGCAGGAGAGCTTTGGCATCTAAATCTTGGGTTTTAATCTTGGGCAAACTGAGCCCTACCCAACTGCATTTATTGCAAAAATCTCCAGATCCTATGTCTATACTTAATTTTCTCTCTCATAGGAGAGAGAGCAAGGAAAAGAAGAAAAGTGGGGCTTTGGAACTTTTGAAATTAATATAGCAAAACAGTAATAAAAATTTTAAAAATCTTACTCTTAGGCTGTGATTGAAAGGGAGTAAAAAAAGTTAGTCTAAAGAGTTGGTATATGATCAGAGTTCTGCTCTGTATCCTGCTTGTTAGGCAACCAAAGTCTGAGATTCTTCCTGTCTTTCAGAGAAAGTTTCTTAATGATGGGTTTATTTGGAATTGGTATCGGAGGGCCTTTTTTCATCCTAGCCCAGCTTAGGGTATGCTGCTTGGTTTCTGCTGAACACTGTCCATATTCAAGTTCTGACAGAAAATAGTTTAGCTTAGATACTTAATGCTACCTAATGAAAACAAGGAGAAAAATATGCTAATTAGAAACAATCAAGAACAGTTGTAGTCAATACTAAGTTGAATGCAAGATACATGTACAGAAGTTTGGTTTTTTTTGGTATTTTCATCACTATGAATACAAATCAGAAGACTGACTCAACGTTGAAATACCAGTTTAAATTGACAAATGCTTGTTATTAATGATAAGTTCAGAAGATAACACACAAGTCCAGATTTTTGAAGTTCTTTCTCTGCTGTTTTATAACTCAGGCACTGCCTAAATATTCATGCAAGGAAAATGCTTCTTTGAAGCCAATGAGAGATCTTGCATGTATAAGGTGAATACATATGTACTTATTTCTCTGATCAGAGCGCAAATCTAGAGGAAGGAAAACTCTTCTATTTAAAGGAGATGTTTGTATCAGTTAAAATGTGTTCATATATGCTTATAAATCACTCGTGACTTGTGGTAGTAACATGCCAGCTAAGTTTGATAACTCCAGCAGTTCAGGTTCCTGAAAGATTATTCTAATTTTGTGAAGATAAGTTTGCCATTTTTCCTACCTATCACCAAGCCAAAACAATGATAACAAAAACCATTTAAAAAAACCCACAACAAAGTAAAGGTCAGCAAATTAGGGGAATATCCAAGTTTTCTCAAAAATTTTAGAGAAATGATAAAACACCTTTGGGCGTTGTCAGTGAATGTTGGTGAAAGAATGCCCAAGGGAACAGGAAATACCTGTGCTGCTATATCTGTACATATAGCACAAATGATGTCATATCATCTAATGTCCCACTATCTAGACTTTGGCATCAACTGATTAATATGAAGTGCCTCTAAATAATTTTTTTGTTTTATGTAGTATGATTAGCCTCGTTCCTGATAGGTGGTTGGTCTTTGAATGTGATGAAAAACATAAAGAGATAAACATACAGAAACAAACATATCCTTTTATTTTAATGTAACAGAAAAGCTAATTCAAGAGGATACAATGTTTCATTTTTAGGAGTTGATTTGAAATTTTGTAGGATATTTCCATAAAAAATTCCTGTATATTTTAGTTATACAAATTTTAGCAAAGGAGACTGGGAAGACTTGATATTGAAGGGAATTAGGAAGACTCTTTATAAAGAAAATGGTAATGATTTTGGTTGGCATTTTGTCCTTTCCTTGTGGATTGTGTTAACCATATTTTCCAAACAAATTTCTAAGTACTTTATAAATTCACTTGACAGATTTTGTTGCACACAGTCAGGGAAGAATCAGATAAAATTATACTTAAAGCTGTATGGTCAGCTGTAACTTGTATAATTAGCAAGTGAGGAGAAAGAGTAGTTACCTTGCATAATTTCAGCTTGCATAAGAAGCACGTCCATTTGTTAGTGTTACTCCTAGTTGAGGTAGATGAGAGTAGACTCTGGATTTATGTAACTGGATTAGACTCCTAAGAGCTGGTGATGTAGAACTAGAGTTCCAGTCTAAAGAGAACTCTAAAAAGTCTAATGATCAGTCTGTCTTACTTCTTCCACCTAGAGATTAAATCTGCACCCTTATATACCTTTTCAGAAGTTTATGTGTTGCCTTAAATGAAATCTACTACTCTTTTTTTCAGAATAGCTGCTATATCTATAGCAACTAAGCTAACAGATCTGCAGCTTGGGGATTCAGTGGAAATCAGTAGGCTTATTACAAAAAAAGAAATGAAGCAAGCCAGGTAAGGACATACATGTAATAACATATTTGAAGCCTTTGTGTGTACCTGAAGCATAAGTGACATGCAAAATATATTAATATGGTGATAAAAATGCTAGCTGTAATACCAGTTTGACTCTACTTTAGCAATATGCTTAAAGAGTATTTTGCAGTTCTGTGGTGATTCATGGGGTTTTTTTTCATGTAGAATGAGATCTCTGTCATTGTATGGTTGATTGCTATAATTAAGTATGGGACAATACAACTGTGGTTTCAGAGTTTTTTTTCCTACTCTGCCAACTCACTGGCGTTCCTCTGGATTTTTTCAGATTTCTAGATAGGGCAATAAACTTTATCTTCTGTTTCAGCACTCCAGTGTTCCTTTCTGGATTATTGATAGGCCGTATTTTCTCCTAGTCATCATCTTAACTATTTACAATGTTTTTGTATTACCTGTTTTAGAATTTTTCATATTTGTATTTCAGTTTGATTGGTACTTCGGTGTGTCATCCTGGCTGGCACAACAAACCTGATTTTAATTTTGTGACATAAGTTTTACTGATGTTCCTCAGGACTGAAATAGCTTGTCCCTTTACTTATAGTATAATTTCTTTATGAAGTTTTCAACTTTCTCCAGCATCCATCTGTCAGAATCTTGACTTACTGAAGTCTTTGCCTTTGAAGTCCCTAATCTCTGGTTTTAGTTTATTTCTATTATCATGTCTTCTTTCTTGATATTGCATTTGATTATTTCAGAGTCAGTCTATTATGTGTGTTAAAATCTAATGTTCCTTTATATTGTGTAAAGTCAAAATAATGACATTTCCCACATAGTTGCTTCGTGATTTGCTGTACCAAAGCTAGTGCCAGTATCTTAAGAACTTTTGCTATTGTGTTGTAGTCACTAATACATATCTTTCTGTATGGACACACACTGCCCTTTCCTTGAACAGTTGAAATTACCAGAGATGGCTTTTCTTTGTACAAGTCTTTCCTAATATCATAACTGAACTGTGGTAGGTAGCCTTTGTTCGCAGAATCACTGTGTTGGAAGAGACCTTCAAGATCATCAAGTCCAACCCATGCCCTAACACCTCAATTAAACCATGGCACTGAGTGCCACATCCGATCTTTTTTTAAACACGTACCAGGGATGGTGACTCTACCACCTCCGTAGGCAGACCATTCCAGAACTTTATCACCCTTTCTGTAAAAAACTTCTTCCTAATATCCAACCTATATTTCCCTTGACACAGCTTAAGACTGTGTCCTCTTGTTCTGTCAGTTGCTGCCTGGAGAAAGAGACCAAGCCCCACGTAACTACAACCACCTTTCAGGAAGCTGTAGAGTGATAAGGTCACCCCTGAGTCTCCTTTTCTCCAGGCTAAACAACCCCAGCTCCCTCAGTCGTTCCTCGTAGGGCTTGTGTTCCAACCCCCTCCCCAAAATAGCTGCCCTTCTCTGGATGCACTCAATGGCCTTCCTAAACTGAGGGGCCCAGAACTGGACACAGTACTCAAGAGGCAGCCTCACCAGTGCCAAATAGAGGGGAAAAATTACCTCCCTGGTCCTGCTGGCCACACTATTCCTGATACAGGCCAGGATGCCATTGGCCTTCTTGGCCACCAGAGCACACTGCTGGCTCATGTTCAGTCAGCTGTTGACCAGTACCCCAAGGTCCCTTTCTGCCTGGGCACTGTCCAGCCACACTGTCCCCAGCCTGTAACATTGCAGGGGATTATTGTGGCCAAAATGCAGGACTCTGCGCCTGGACTTAGAAAAAAAAGTAATCTTATTGGGCTCTGCCCACCCATCCAACCATTCCAGATCTCTCTGCAGAGCCCTCCTACCTTCCAACAGATCAACACATGCTTCCAGCTTAGTGTTGTCTGCAAATTTACCAGTGAAAGACTCAATCCCCTCATCCATGTCATCAATAAAGATATTGAACAGAACTGGTCCCAGCACAGACCCCTGAGGGACACCACTGGTAACTGCCCACCAGCTGGATGCAGCACCATTCACCACCACTCTCTGGGCCCAGCCATCCAGCTAATTCTTAACCCAGCAAAAATGCTCCTGTCCAAGCCCGTGGGCTGCCAGCTTTTGCAGGAGTATGCTGTGGGAGACAGTGTCAAAGGCCTTGCTGAAATTCGGGTAGACAAGACCTACAGCCTTTCCTGCATCCATCAGGTGGGTCACTTGGTCATAGAAGGAGATCAGGTTGGTCTCCTGATCTCCTGATCAGGTTGGTCTCCTGATGTCCTGATCAGGTTGGTCTCTCTTTGGTTACCCCTCCTAAACCCATGCTGGCTGGGTCTGATTCCCTGGCCATCTTGTAAGTTCTGTGTGATGAGACTCATAAACTGCTCCATCATCTTACTGAGTACTGAGGTCGGGCCTATACTTACCAGGGTCCTCCTTCCCACGCTTTTTGTAAATGGGTGTCACACTTGCTTGCTTCCAGTCATCCGGAACCTCACCAGTGAGCCAGGACTGTTGGTAAATGATTGAAAGGAGCTTCAAGCTCATCTGCCAGCTCCCTCATCACCCTGGGATGGATCCCCTCTGGTCCCATAAATTTATGAACATCCAAGCGGCTCAGCAATTCTCTGACTGCCTTCTCCTGGATAACAGGTGTGCTATTCTGTTCACAGATACCACCTACCAGCCCAGAAGGACAGTTGTCCTGAGGGCAAGCCATCTTCCCACTAAGGACTGAGGTAAAGAAGGTGTTAAATACTTCCACCTCTCCTCATCTGCAGTTACTAAGTTCCCTCCCTCATCCAATAGAGAACAAAGGTTGGTCTTACCCTTTCTTTTGCCATTAGTATATTTGTAAAAACATTTTTGTTATCCTTTACAAAAGTTGCCAAATTAAGTTTGAACTGAGCTTTGACCTCCCTAATTTTTTCCTACATGCCCTACCACCCCCATTAAATACTTTCTGAGAGCCCTGACCCTCATTCCAAAGATGATACATCCTCTTTTTATTCCTAATTCCTTTCAAAACCTCGTTGTCCATCCAGGCTGAACATTTGCTTTGTCAACTCATCTTTTGGCACACAGGAACAGTCTGTTCTTCTGCCCTCCAGATCTCTGTTTTGAAGCACTCCTAGCTTTCCTGAACTCCTTTGTTTTTAAGGGTTGCTTGCCAAGGTACTCTCTGAATAATCTCTTAAATAGGCCAAAGTCTGCCCTCTGGAAGTCCAATGTAAAAGTCTTACTGAAATCCTCCTGATTTCACCAAATAGCAAGAACTCTGTAATTTCATGATCACTATGCCCCAAGTGGCCTTCAACCACCACATCTCCCACCAGCCAATCTTTGTTTGCAAACAGTAGGTCTAACATAGTCCCTCCCCTGGTGGGCTTACTCACCAGCTGCAACAAAAAGTTGTCCTCCATGCACTCTAAAAACTTCCTGGACTGCCTCTTTTCTGTTGTATTAAGTTCCCAGCAGATGTCTGGTTGGTTGAAGTCACCTACAAGAACAAGGGGTGGTGATCCTGAAACATTCTCCAGCTGCTCATAGAATAAGTTGTCCACCTCTTCTTCCATGTTGGATGGGTGATAACAGACTCCCAGTAGGATGTCAGCCTTGTTGGCCTTCCCCTTAATTCTTACCCATAGACATTCAAGTTCGTCATCATTAGTTTCAATACCCATGGGATCAAAAGCCTCCCTAACACAAAGGGCCATGCCTTCACCTCTTTTCCATTTCCTGTCTCTTCTAAAGAGCTTATAGCCATCCAGTGCAACGCTCCAAATATGTGACACCCTTCAGCCACTTGTTGACAATGTTGGCTCTCCTGCTCCTTTCACCATTTTTCACTGCCACCAAAGGGACTGAGCAGAACACTACCTGTGCTCCTGTCCTATTAACAACTTGACCCAGTGCCCTGAAGTCCTTTTTAATTTCCCTGACACTCCTTTTTTCAATCTCATCACTGCCAACCTGGAGTATCAGCAGTGGGTAATAAACAGATGGCTGAATCAGCCCAGGGAGTTTCTCAGTAATATCCCTTACCTGGGCCCCAGGAAGGCAGAAGAACCTATCCTGTGGGATAGGTTCGGTCAACATTATGGGGCCCTCTGTTCTCCTCAGAAGGGAGTCACCCACTACATCTACACTTTTTTATTAATGTCAGAGGTGGTGATCTGTCTGAATGGATCCTAGAAGAAGTGTAATTGAGAGGGCTACTGGGCAGATCATTTTCTTCTACATCATCTGGCTGACCCTGTAGATCCAGAGCCTCATACCTATTCTGAAGTGGCACCTAGGCAGGTGATGGGGGTTGGGGGGAATTTCTGTTACCTCCCCGAGTAGGGATCCATTTCCACTCCCCTTCATCCACCAGGTGTCCTCCTGTTGCCTGACAGTGGGAGTCATGGGAGTCCTCTGACTCCTGGTGGACCTCCCTCAAGGCGGAACTCTACCAAATTATTTTGCTTTCAATTTACCAATATAACATCTAGTTCAGAAGCTTTTTTCCTCAGTTCCTATACAGCCTTGGTAACTGCTGCTGCTGTTCAAGACCTAGCGAAGAGATTCGGTGCTCAAAGATCTTTGATTATTGCTTGTTTATTTATTTTTAGCTCTGTCTGTGCTAATACATACTCTTGTTACTTCTTTAGGCTGTGATAATATGACACCAACAAGCTACAGCTTGAAAGGTATGAGGAGTAGCAGTGATTCTAATTTTAGTTTTCTTTCATAATTCAGGTTGCAATGTGATGAAGAATGCTTAGCTATTCAGAGGAACAGGTGGGAAATTAACTTGCTTACTTTTTTTTAACAGAAGTAGTCTAGGTTTGGAAAGGTAATGCTATGTAAAGAAGTAATGTTTTTCTTCATGTCCTAGAGAACACATAAATGTGGAAATGATTCCTGTTATAAAGATCTATATTGAATGATCAGAAATCTTGCTAGAATATTCTATCTCTAAATGAGAAGTTTCAAATGTACAGACCATATATTTTGCAAGCTATTAATTTGTATTAATAGCCTGTAACTTAATTCTTCTATGATGTGTGGAAGGTTGGGGGGATTTATATGAGGGGTTTTTTTGTTTGCTTATGTTTTGTTATATTTTGGGTTTTTTTCCTCCTACCCTCAAATTTAGGCGCCTTGCTGAAGCTCTTGAAATAGATGATAATTCTGATCCTTTTAAAATCCGTTCTTCTGGACCAAAGTACAGTGACCTTTTAAAAGAAGATGCAAGGTTTGTGTTTTAGTGATGGCAGCTGACATAAGTCAGCAGTGTTGAAAGCAAGATGGGAAATGCAGAACAGTTCTATTTACTCTTCTTAAAAATAGCTGCCTTGGCATTAGAAGGCAGTTAAAGCAAAGAAGTTGATATGCACTTCTCAAGATCTCCCAAATGAGAACCTGAAAAGTAAGAAGTGCCTGACAGGTTACTTTTTTTTGGGTAATAGGACCAGATTTAAAATGGTAACATTATTTTACACGATTCTCACTATGAATCAGTACCTGTACTTCTCACATTTCTACTGCTGTTACTGAGAACCAACTTCTACCTCAGAGCTCCATTTCAAAACAAAGACAAAAGTGATGACTAAATAATTAAATTATTATTATAATTATAAAATTTAGACTCTCATAGCCTAGTGTTCTTTCTACCAGGTACCATTTATTTTTTTTACCTTACTGCTTTTATTTTAAAAATAAAGAAATGAAATTATTAAATGTTGGATGCAGAGCAAAGCCTGTGCCAATGTGACTGCATAGAGGGTTGCTAGACTGAAACATCTTAAAATGAGGCAATGTGAAATCAAGGTAATATCAAAACCACCACACCAATAAATACTTTGTAATGTGGAATGAAAGGAAGGGATCAGACACATTTTTAAAAGATGTTAAGATGATGTGTCATCTGAGAGTTTTTACTCTTGTGTGTGTTTGTAGACATGACATTAGTTTTTACCAGGTCTAAGTTTTGTAGAACAGCTTAGTATGTTTTCTTCTTCCTCCAGTATTCTAATGCTGCATAAATTTCATTGTTTTGTAAGGGTGTTTGCTACTTGAAAATCCTTTATTTGATTTGCTGATATTTTGAAATAAGTGAAAATTTTACAAAAGCAACCATTCAGAATTTAAGAGTAAGTTACATCTTCTTACTTCCAACTGATAAACCTACTGCAAAATAGGAGCTGAATGTTTTCATTGTGGGGCTACTGTTTTATTAGTATTTGCATTTAAAAGTACTATTTTGTAGGGACTATTCTCTTAGTTCTGTGTAGAATATGTTTTGCTTCATCTTCTTCAGAAAACACAGCACACACTTTCAGTACAATAAGAAGGGGAAAGTTTTGCACTGTGTGTATAGTCTACTGTGTAGTCTACTGTGGTTTATTTGGAGTACAATTCTGTCTCGTCTTTCTGCCAGCCACTACCCATAATGCAAGTGTTCATCTTTCATGTACAGAACTGACCAGGACCATGCACTGTGCTGCAGATGATTGAACAGATACCTTGAAAAGCAGTCTTAATGCTTTCACACTCCTCATTCTTTCTGTGATTTTACTTGTTTTTCCTTTGTAGCCTCTTTACACTGGTGATTTACAATAAACAAATACACCAAGGCTATTCTTACTGAGTCATAGCGAAAGCAAAAGTTTTTCTTAATCTTCAAGTAAATTACTTTGTACATTGAATTACTGTATTTCATTTATCCAGTTTTAAAGATAAATGAGTTTCTACTTACAGTAACATAGCTCTCTTTACAAGAGCAGCAATCTGCAATTTGTGAATCTATGGCTTTATGAATTTTCTTCCTTGACTGCTCCTGATAACCTTTTGTCTCAGTAGTCTAGCAAAAGTTTTGGCTGTCCATCAAGATGGCAGGATCCAGATATTGTATCTATTACAGTATGTTTTTCAGGTGGCTCAGTATTCTGAACAGTATTCTGAATAATTTCTGACAGATTAATTTATTCTTGCTTGAGTGCATCACTCCAGTAATGCAGGAGTTCAGGGCTTTCTACAGAGCATAAGTTATATGTGGGATCTTAGAATGATGGAGAAACATGACACAGACATCCCTGTGCATGCAGAGTCGCTGCCTCAAGAAGGTAGCAGCTACCAAAGTCATTACTAGAATGCTATATTATCTTCTTTAGGCAATTAATTGGTCTGTGTAGCCAATACATTGACAAGAGCTGAAAGAAATATATACCTAAAAATGAAGAAAACTTGAGAAAGCTCTAGGAACTCCTGATTTTGAGGTGTAATCCTTAATTACAGAATCCTAAAGCTCCCAAAATGCAGTACAACTCCAGGTAACAGGAAGATAAGTGAGTGTAAGCATGCTGAGATAATATGTCTCCTTTGTAGGACAGTGGCAGGAGAAGGGGGCAGCAGGAAGAGCATGGTAATGTTAATCTTGCTGATGTGTTTGTCAGGATCTGATAAGGAGTCAAAGGAAGTCTCTCCACCCTATAGCTTTACATGAGGAGATATTCTGCTGCCAAGGGGAATCCATCTTGTAGCATGCAGATGGCTACCAACTGAGCACAGATCAGGGGGTACAAATCCACTGGCAGGACACCTCAGCACTGACCTTTCTAAGAAGCTTCAGAAATACATATAGAGAATAAGCAAGTGCTCAGGTTGATCTGTTGACATGGAGGATAGATCAGCACAAGTATCAATGTCTAATTGGACATTGATGATGTTGAGGGTGCTGTTTGATGAATTAAAACTACTGGAGAAGGAGAGAACATCTGGAGTATCTGGAGAAGCCACCTGAAGCTACACAGAAAAGAATTTTGTTATTGGCTGTGCAAGACACCATTGTATGGACCATGAAAATCTCTGGTTTTATAGGCTTCTGAAGGGCATTTGTATTTGGTTTTGGTTTTTTTGGGTTTTTTTAATGTATCCTCCAGTGTGTTAGCTGGTTCATTAGTATGCTTTTAAATATTATATACCAGATGCTTGTGGACCCTCTCACTGGATTGTTGATACATGTGTTTTACCTGCCATGATCACTTCACCTTGAAATTTGGGTGTTTCTAGTGGGCTTGGTTAGGTTTTTTTATTGTTGAGTTGAGTTTTGTGTTTGGGGATTGGGGTTTTTTAAAACTTCAAATTATTGCTGTAATATTTTTTCCAAAGCCTAATGCCATATGAGCTGACTCTGTATTTCACACCATAGGTGTCTGGAGGTCGATTTCTTTTTAACTCTACCCAGTTCAGGTCCTTTTTCCAATTTTCCCAGTGTTATACTTCTGTCTAATGAAGACCAAGGAATTCTCGTAGCTACATGCAGTGCCTGTGTATTCTTGCTAAACCTTGAAGGTTTGTTTACTAGTGATGGGCTAAATCCATCGTATCTTGTAGTGTCTGATGCCCCATGTGTGGAGATGCAAGCTCTGACTCCATGTTTTCAGAAGGCTGGTTTATTATATTATGATATATATTATTATATTAAAATACTACATTAAAACTATACTAAAAGAATAGAGAGAAAAAGATTGATCAGAAGGCTTAAAAGGACAAGAATAGAATGAATAACAGACTTGTGACTCCCCGAGAGTCTGAGCCAGCTGCATCTGTGATTGGCCCTTAATTAGAAACAACCAACATGCCCCAATCACAGATGCACCTGTTGCATTCCACAGCAGCAGATAGTTATTGTTTACATTTCTTTCCTGAGGCCCTCAGCTCCTCAGGAGGGAAAAATCCTAGCAAAGGATTTTTCATAAAATATCATAGCTACAGTATCTGATCAAGTGATCTTGGTAGCTGAGCTATTCAGTGTTGTCATTTTGCACATTTGTTTGAGACCATTTTTATGGTCTTTTGGTGATACATCGACTTCAGCACCCAGAACTTTGTTATGTCATCTATAAATGATGGTTGTACTTCCTTTGGTAGGCACTTCTTAACTGGTTAAATTCTGACATCATTCACAAGGTAGTACTGTGTTGGTATGGAGTAATGCCTGGTTTTTGAAGAATTACTTACTACTATCCAGCTTTGAGATACGAAATCTTCATGTAGCCTTTTTTCCCCATGGAGATGGTGGCCTAACAAATAGCAACCTTACGTTTAAAGTTAATTTACCTGCTTATTTAAGGACAGAGCACAAAATTCACCCTTAAGTGAAAGACTTGAAGTACTGTGATGAAGATAGTTACCAAAAAATACTTCAAACAAATCCTTAGTATCTCACATCAAGAATGTTTTATTTGCTTGCCAGTAGCCTTATGCTGCTTCTTGAATTTTTCATCATTTTTTATGCATGGGGGGCTGAAGACCAAAGTCAGTGAACTTTGTCTTGGAAAAGAACTCCACTTTGTTTACCCTATCCCCATTTTTATGTCTCCTCATATATTGTAATTAAGTAAATTAATGACACATAATTTAAAAACACCAAAATGGACACTTCAAAATTTACATTATTCATTTGAAAACATAGAATTGTATTGTCAGATGGTAGAACCATGTCATAGAATTTTATTCTTGGTCCCAGTTGTTGAAAAGGAAAAAATTATTTTTGTAATAGTGATGACACACTAACAGTCTTTTAATGTGAATGAAGCTTTTGCTTGAGTCATTTTTGTTCTTGGTTTTTTTTCATTTTGTTCTTGTTGAAAAATACTACAAAATCTAAAGATATTTTATCTTTGTACACTTTCTTGCCTTGTTAACCTAGAATGCTGTTCTTGCAGGAAGGATATAAAATTTGTCAGTGACATTGAGAAGGAAATGAGAATGCTTGTGGAAGCTGTGAATAAGGTCAGTATTCATATGTGAGTTTGATATTACTAAACATTATTAATACTCATAGTTACGAGTTGACACTAGATCTTTTTGGACTCCAGTATAGTGCACAGTTTATTGTAAAAAGAACAAAATTTTTGGGACACCTAGTAGTTCAGGATTACTTTGGTGCCAAACCTTGCTTAAGGATTCAAGCAGTGCTAGGCTTTAATGCATCAATGGTTTATCATCAATTTTTGGATCTCCATTAATAAAATATTGTCAAAGATGATGTTTAAACATTCAGACTTTGAGAAGGAAAGCCTAGGTACTTCTGATCCCTGTAGGGGAACTTGCTTACAGATTTTTGGATACCTTCCTATACTTGCCAGTGCACGAGATTGTCCTCTTTCTTCTATAAGAAAACCTGGATTCAGCCACAGTGTTTGACAGACTCCAGTATACTTAGGGAGGTTGGTACCACAGGCACAATCATATGTTTTTCAGTGATACCACCTTCCTGTCTGTCAGGTTAGCTTGCTGCTACTCCATGAAAGACCCAGTATATATGGTTCAAAGGACTGTGTAAACTATACTATCCTCAGTTGCCCTTAGCTCAAGGAGTTAATCTTCTATAAAAAGCATAATTTTGACCCCCCTAGGCCCTAATGACAGTTACTTCATTCCTTCAAAAAATTATGGATGGTGTTTCTTAAACAGTCTTGGTGCTTGTCGATCTGTATAATGTTCTTGGCCATTGTTTTTGTCATTAGAATGGAAGACTAATATGAGTCAGTCTGTGTCTAGTTATCAAAGGGGTCCCAGTGGGGTCATCCAGTCCAAGCTCCGAGCTCAAGCAGGGTCATCCTAGAGCACATTGCATGGGACAGTTCTGTAATATCTCCAGTGAGAGAGACTCCACAGTCTCTCTGGACAAACTGTTTCAGTCCTCAATCACCTGCACAGTAAAGAAGTTCTTCCTTATGTTCATGTGGAATTGCCTGTGCATCAGTTACTTACTCCCTAATGCCTCCTTTCTTGTTGGTTAGTACTATTAAGTGGCCACCTATTAAGTGGCCAACTATTAAGCTGCCTGGCTCCATCCTCCTGACACTCTATCTTCAGATACTAATTGGCAAAAGAAATAATAATAAATAAAATTATATTTGTCATCTCTTCTTGAGGCACAATAGGCCCAACTTTTTCAGCCTGTCTTTGTGAGATGGTCCAGTCCCCTGTCATCTTTGTAGCCCTCTGCTGGACTTGCTCCAGGCACTCCATTCCTCTCTTGTACTGAGGAGCCCAGTACTGGACACAGAATTCCAGGTGAGGCCTCATGAGGGCTGAGTACAGGAGCAGGATCACCTCTCATGACCTCCTGGTCTCATGACAGCTTGTTGCCTACCAGCACCTCCAGATCCTTGTCTGAAGATCTGCTTTCCAGCAGGTCAGCCTATACTGGTGCATGAAGCTCTTCTTCCCCAAGTGCAGGTCTCTGTACTTGCCTTTAAAGAATTTCAGAAGGTTCCTCTCTGCCCATCCCTCCTGCCTGCTGAGATACGTTTGAAGGGCTGCACAATGCTCTGGGGTGTCAGCCACTTCTCCCAGCCTTGGGTCATCAGTGAACCTGCTGAGGAGATATCTGCCCCTTCATCCAAGTCACTGAAGAATGAGTTAAAACAGTATTAGAGCCAGTACTGACCATTGGGGAACATCGCTAGTTACAGCTGGACTCTCTGCCATCTCAGAGATCACAGTCCTCTGAGATCTGCTGTTCAGCCAGTTTTCAGTACACCTCACTGTCCACTCATCCAGGTTGCACTTTGTGAGTTAACCTATGAGGGTGTCAGAGGACACAGTGTCAAAAATCTTCCTGAAGTCCAGGTAGACAATATTCAGTGCTCACGCCTTATCTATCCAGGGGATAGATAGTTGTTTTCTTGTACAGTCAGATTGGTTAAGCATGATTTTCCTTTGCTGGCTCCATACTGACTAATCCTGATCACCTTCCTGTCATCCCACAATGACCTTGAGAATGAACCATTCCCATCACCTCTTCAGATACTGATGTGAATCTGTGTGTTGGTTTTGCATGGACTGGTTTTTGGTAGTGGGGTGGGTGTCACAGAGGTGGCTTCTGTGAGAAACTGCTAGAAACCTCCACTAAGTCCAGCAGAGCCAATCCCTGATGGCTCTGAAGATGGATGTGCCACTGGCCAAGGCTGGGCCAATTAGAAATTATGGTAATTTCTAATTACCTTTGCAATAACTTATTTAAGAAGAAATCAAAACAAGGGTGGTGTCACAGTTTTAGTTCCAGCTAGATAAGAGGAGGAGTTGAAAGCTTGTGAGGGAGACAACATGGTGACACCAAGGTCAGTGGAGAAGGGTGGGCAGGAGGTGCTTCAGGTGCCAGAGCTGCAATTGCTCTGCAGGCCATGATGATGCCCATAATGAAGCAGGCAGCCTTGCAGCTCCTGGAGTTCCATGGGGGATGCAGAGATCCATCTGCAGCCCACGTGGGAGGTGCCCACAGCAGAGCAGGTGAATGTCTGGAGGGGACTATGATCCAGTGGGAGAGCTGGTGGACAGAAGGACAGAAGGGGCCCCTGCTTTCCAGCTGGAGCAGCCTGTCCTTGGAGGACTGTTTGCCTGTGGAAGAGTGACCTCAGTTTTAGAAGGACTGTTTGCCCATGGGAGGAATTTACATTGCAGCAGTGCTGTGAGGACAGCTGCTTGTGAGATTGGAACCATGCTGTAGAACTTCATGGAGAACTGTCTCCTGTGGAAAGGGACTCCTTGGTCTCACAGGGGAACCACTTCTCTCCTTGAGCCAAGTGGAAGAAAAGGGTGATGAATTGACCAAAACCCTCACCCCTGTCTCCCTGGGCAGTGGGAAGGATGGAGTGGTTGGGAAAAAAAGCCCTTAAAACCACCTTTTTATTTCTCATTATCCTGCTCTGGTTTTGTTATTAATAAATTCACTGTGTCTTAAGTTGAGCCTATTTTTCCCTTGGAGTGTTTTCTTCCGGTCCTTAACTTGTGAACCTTCATTAAATTTTCTGTCCTCTGTCCAGCTGTACCAGGGGAGGGTGAGTGAGTGGCTTTTCATGGGTGCCTGCCGTTTGGCCAGTGTCAAGCCATGACAGACTGACTAGCCTCTAGTTCCTCAGAGTCCTTCTTGCCCTTTGAGAAAGACCGGGGTGATGTTTGCTTTCTTTCAGTTTTCATGCACCTCTCCTGACTACCATGACCTTGCAAAGATGATCATAAGCAGCCTCACTATTATGTCCACCACTGTGATGTCTCTCAGCAGTAATGGATGCATTCCATGAGGCACCATGGACTTGTGGATGCAAAGAAGGTGTTCACATACTCCATCTTCTCTTGTGTCCTCTTACTAGGGTCCCCCCTCTGTTTGGTAGTAGGTGCACATTATCCTTAGTTTTCCTATTGTTATTGTTTATGTATTTGAAGCCCTTCTTTCTGTCCTTGTCATAATTGGCCAGATGTAATTCTAGATGAGCCTTGGCCTTCATTGTCTCATTTCTGCTTACTCTTACAACTTGTGTTCATCCCAAGTGGGCTGACACTGCTTGAGTCTCCCGAGTATTTACTGCTTGAATATTAACAGGAGTTCCTAGTTCATTTGTCTCATGCCTCCTGTGCTCTATTTCTTGTTCATTGGGGCACAGATTATGCTAATTATACTCAGGTCCCTCCAACCTCAGACACTTGGAAAGTAGATGCATAGAATAATTTTTTGTTACCTATGTTGTTTTGCCTAAGAATAATTTGCATAGTGTTGTGTTGCTTGTGGTTATCCTATTGTACATATTCCTTTGTACATTAGCTTTATCAGACACACATATGTACACAAGTGTGTACACATATATACTTTCTTCATATAATTCCATATACCAAATATATGCTTATACTAATACCAAACTAAGATATCTAATTATATTTAAAAAGGGGCAACCAGAGGTCTTGAATTTGCAATTAGTGACATCAAATATGCCAAAACAAGAGTACTAGAGAACTCAAGAGCATTTCCAGTGTTTTAGTTTTCAGTGCAAACCAGCTGTTTGTTAAATAACCATCCTACAAAGCAGACAAATAGTGTATGTTAAGTAGCATCTACATTGCAGAAGAGAAGAAAAATACAAAAACAAACCACATCTCAGTCTTTTCCCTGCCTGACCTAAGGGGAGAATGACCCAGTGTACCCATCTTCCATCATGATCAGGATGAACCGTTTAGGGCCACATGATAATTGAATATCTCAAGGAGCAGTTCTGTACCGTCCTACCCATCAGGCTGTAGGGAATTACTATTTCCTAAAAGTATGAAAGTTTCCAGAAAGCTCCCAGAAATCAAGTTATGTTTCAAAAGGGAGGAGATTTCCCAGGGACTGAGATGAGGCTGAGCAGCCTGTCCTATGTCCTCCTAGTCTGTCTTGAAGCTAAAGTGACAGCATGTGTGGAGGCCATACTCCACCTCTTTTTGTTCAAAGTTGTGGCATATAGGATGTAAAAGGGAATATTTCCCATGCACTGTAAAGTTAATTTGCCCTTGTACTCAGTTCTTCTTGCATAACTTTTTATTTTTGTGAAAGACTCAGAGACTTTGTCTCTCTTGTGAGAATCATGTTTTATCTTGCAACCAACAGGTTTATGTAGCGAAAGATTGAGTTAATATGTTTGATGTGGCATTATGCAGGGAGACTGGTTTTAGTTGTTCTTCTGCCATGATCTCAAGTCCTCTTCTTAAGACTTCCTTGTGCTTCAGTCTGTGTTTGGTTGTTTGTTTATTATGATTCCTAAATTTCTCTGACTGAATATGTGCCTTGTTTTCTTTGTTTCTAGATGTAGAATGTTACTTTTATTAAAAGTATTTTGCATGGTAATCTATCAAATGTTTCATGTAGCTCTGCCTGTATCAGTACTATGTCTTTCCTACTGATTACTGTTACTTAGGCTTACACATTCTGCTTCTGCTTTTAATTTTTTTTTCATTTTACCATTGGAGATGCCCACTTCAGCTTAACTGGATAAATGAATAATAAAAAGGATTTTGATACTGAAAGGTTTTAGCATTAATATGATTCAGCATTAATATTTTTCAGCTGTCTCTCATATATGACTTTGCTTGCCTCATAAATATCTTGCCCTACACTCACCAGTATGTACTCTATCTAGCATAGCAGAGTCTTCATGGTTGATGTATGTAAGCAGAAAAGACAGAGGACGTGTATATCCAGTTCTGTGTTCATAGGGACAAGAATTGTGATGTTTTTCAGAGCATGGACCCATCACCACTTTTTTAAAACAAGCACACTAGTCATCATAAATAGGTGCAGAATCTATAGAGTTCTTCAATTATTATATCTATGCTGGAAGTGTTGTAATAGCTGGGAGGTTTATTACTGTTAATTGCAAAGTAAAGATAAGATTCTGTCAGCATGTGATTACCCTGAAGACTTACAGAAATGGTTGACCACAGTTTCTGGTCCAGTTACTATTTGTAACTTAGCAATTTCATAATCTAAGAGACAAATATTAACTCTCTATTTTCAGGATAGCTGCAATGTACCCTTGGTGGCTTGTTCTGTTACATGTGGTGATTTTTACATTAATTTTGGTGGCTGACCTTTTGTAAATCCCCACTAATTGTTCCCAGGGATTTTTGTCCTCCATGTAGCTAAAAATGGATTTGAATTTTAGCTGATCAGCCAATAGTTCTTGGGTTCTTTCTGTTTGTTTGTTTGTACCTTTCTCTAGCCATTGGGTTCCCACCCCATTCTTACAATCTTTTAGAGGTGGCGGAGAGAGAAGTGGGATATCTCAGTAACCTTAAATGCTCTGCCTGCAGTTCTAGGAACTTACAGAAGTTGGGCTTTCTCCAGAAGTCCCTGACTCAAACTTATTCTACTACAGGTAGTTTGTTTTCCTCTTGAATCCTTTCTGGTGACCTAGAAGACTTCATTGGTGATCATGAAGGCAAAAGCTGAAGCAGTGCCCACAATCTGTGAAAGCAGACTGAAGCACTGAGTTGACGCATTCTTATATGCATTTGTTGTTACAAATGGATCCAAACCCGTTAAGGACATGGGCTCGTAGGGTCCTGCTTTTTTGTTTGTTCTTTTACTGTTGATAAAATAATCAGTGCTGAATCAAGCATTATCAGTCTTTATTAACAGATAAAAAATAGAACTTTGGGTTTTATTTAATAAAGAATCTACTGATGACATTACATGAGGAACTTGCAGATAAATAGCTTCTTTGGTAGAGGGAAGTGATTGATAAATTTGACATCTTTGTAGCTATCTGCAGTATTTGTATTATGAAGCCAATCTGCAAAATAAAATTGGATCTGATGTGAACTTGGCTGATCATTTTAAAAAATATAAATTCTGATAAAAATAATTTTGTGTTGTTTTTCGGAATCTAAGTAGAATGACTGTAATCAGGATTTACATTTCAAACTTAAAAGATATCCCTATGTGGGCGTGTGTGAACTTTGAGGTGGTGGAAACAACAGAGAACATAGAATTTAATTTTGGGGTATTAAATTAATAATTTCAGATGAGCTTTCTGTCAATACAGAGGTCTGAGCAATTTGTGGTGTTGATTTTGTCATAACAGCAAAATTTTAGAGGTAGAAGCACTTTTTTCATTGTTTTCTTTCCCCTGGCTCTCCTGAAGGAAAACTTCACCTTTTTTTTTCTTTTTTTTTTTTTTCTTAACCTTTTCTGTTGAATTCAGGGCAAGCACACAAAGAAGAGTCATTGTTACCCACCAATGAACAGAGATCACCGCAGAATCATCCATGAATTAGCTCAGGTTTATGGCATTGAAAGTGTGAGCTATGACAACGAACCAAAGCGCAATGTTGTTATCACTGCAGTGAAGTATGTAATTCATTGTTGCTTTCAAATCTTTACAGTATAGTTTAAATAATTGGATGAGTTTTTATCACTTACCAGAAGGAGTTTGTTTACAGTGCAATTTGCAAAATGCAGTAATTACCAGTAGAATTATTTTTAAAGCAGTTTTTGATTTGATAGTTTCATGGGCTCACTCAAGTAAATCTTCAGAGAAGAAAACACCATTAGAAATAAAAAAGCTAAGAAAATATTTTGCAATATTGTTTTCCATTAATCTTACCAGTAACTTTTTGTCATCAGCTAGATTTGATAGAGGTATCAAAAATAATGTATGTAATAAAATTTTATGAAAACTAATTGCTGGGTTGAGAAATCGTACTTAAATTTACACCACCTTTCAAAAAATCTGGTTATTGTAATGTATTTCTCCATCTATATGAACCTATCACAGAGTATACTTCCTCTTTAGTTAACGGACAAAGAACAGGAATTACTGCAAATGGAAGAGACTTTGTAGCAAAAATGAAATGTTTTGGAGAACACTCACAGAAGGCAGTTCATAGTAGGAAGGAAAATGAAGGGAATACAGCTAGGAAAAAACCTAGAGACTAGAGACGTAGTATGGGAAGGTTTCTCGTATCAGGGCTTCATTGATTGTGCTCCTTACTCAGCAGCATATTTAGTTTAGTGCTGTCAAATTTTGACTATTTAACAACCAGTTGTTTTTAACTCTAAATGTTGACTGCAGTTGTAAGAAGTCTCTCATCTTCCATGCTATAGAGTGCCATGAGCTATTCCTGAACTTGTTCATCAGTTGGTAGCTTAGCTACAATCTTGATTTCTTCCAAGAGAGATGGAACATTACTTTGATCTTACAGTGCAAGATACTTTTTGTTTCAAGTGTGGGAAGGCCTTCCTCTGTATGGTTTTAGGACAGATTGCACACTTGTTCCTTCTCTTGTGTTTCTCAGGGAGTAGCGTACTGTGCAGAATGCAAATGCTTCTATTTCATTACTGCCAATCTTAAAAGACTCTTGAGTGGTCTGCTGAGACTAGTCTTCAGCTGCATAGCAGTATTTCTTAATTTAATGGATTATTCTAAAGTTTCTTTTAATTTTCTTTTTATTTTTCACTTCTTTAAAACATAAAAAACATTGTAGCCTCACATGAGTAATAGCCCATGTTCTAGGATAATGTTTTTGAGTATTTCACAATGGCTTCTTCAACTCTCAGAGCTAGTAATCACCAGAAAGTCAAAATGGTTTTGTTTCATTCTGTCTCAGCAATGCCTTTGTATTTTTATCACGGGCTCTTTCATGTATAAATAAATGAAACTTGTTCAAGCAAAAAGACCATTCCTTCTCTTCACACTCGACTGTTGCATCATTCAAATGTTAACATCCCTACTCAAGTCCATTAGAAGGGTGAGAAAGTCTCCTTAGTGCTAAGAAAGCTTCCTCCAACCAGGCTTCTTCCTATTCCGGAGATCTAGGGGCAAACTTTGCCCTCAGCCTCTGCCTCCATCACCATCAGTAAAAGCTGGTCATATTAGCTGCATTAGAATCACTATGTACAGCATTGTCCATATAACCACAGAGAGGATCATTCTCAGTATTGATTGTTAAGCTTAATCTGAATTACCGTTCTGGGTGTCATTTGTCAAGTGCCTTTCTCTGTGCTTGCCTGATGGCCATCTTTGCAGTCACCATCTTTTGAATGGTTGCAATACCAGATGCTTTCTAAACAAGGTTTAGAAGTAATAGCTATACTGTTGTGATGAGAATGGTAAAAATTTCTTTTCGAAGTACACACTTGTGTTTCACTGTACCTGTCAGTGTTTTTTTTTAAGTTTTTTACTTAGATGGGTAAAAATTTCCTCCTTCTCCAAATAACTCTCAATTCCAGAGCCTGTTAAAGGGGTGCCTGCTTGTTTTTATGTAGTGGCCAGTGTTTAAGCAGTGTGTATTGACTTGAGAAATCCTAGAAGTGGTTTTGAGGGCAGTTATTCCTGAAAGACTGATCTTTTTCCTGTTACTTCCAGGAAGAACATTAGGATCAGTTTTATCTCATGAACAAGGGGACTTCTCAAGAAGGTGATAAGTCCCTCATGGTTCTCACTGAGAAAGCTACGTGCTATTGTAGTTTTATTGCCATGTCCTGTGTTTTGTTTTTTTTTCTCCCAAGATTTTATTTCCTTTCAGTTAGGTCAGTCTGAAAATGGTTTTGAAATGGTTACCTAGATGTAGGCTATACAAAATTAGCAAAATCAAAGACCTAAAGAAATTAAACCCCCTGTAACCACATGGAACATCCTTATTAGATTATGACAGTTGCATCAGAGAAAGAAAGCACTGCATATCCTGGTACATTTAAGTACAAATACTGCTCTAAGGTCACCAGCCAAGGTGGTTTTAACAGCAGTCCTGCTTCAGAAGAAAGCTGCATCTTGTTCTTACTGTTTTTTTCCTTAACTTGTTGACATTGTTTGCCCTGAGAATAGTATGTGTTACTTCTGGAAAGCTTTTAACATAGAATATATGAAGTTAAAACAATCAGGAGATTGTTAAAGAGACATTTTCTTCATTATTCCACCTCAGCTGCTACCAGTTTTTGGAGACATTTTTCACAAAAATATGCTCTTTTTGAAAGATGGTGGCACATTTTTGCAAGACTACATGGAATAAGTCTAAACAGATTGGTGGACAAAGAATTTTGTAGTAGTTCATACCAAAACAGTTCAATGCTGATCCATCCTGTAGTTACAAAAATTGAGCTTGAAGTCTTGAAGAAGACAAATTGAATCATGATTTCCACATTTCGGTTTTATACAACAGGCCATCCTGTCAGCACTAGCACTGCCATAAAATCAGCAAATGGTTTATGTTCATGCTTTTCCTTGTACTGCCATTAAAAATGTGTCATCTCAACTTTGTTGCTTGAGGCAGGCACTTGGTTTTCCTTACTTTGAGAATAAGTTAATGAAATGAAGAATGGCAGCTTTCATATCAAAATGTCCAAAATACTTGCAGAGCCTTTTGTTTTCATATCAACAGTTCTTTCACAACTGATGATGGATAACCATGGTTAGGTAGGGTCTGCTTTCTTTCTTATTTCTGGTAATTAATTAATCAGAGGGGTTTTTGTCATTGTACATCTGTTTAGTTGAATTCAGTTGTTTGGGGTTTTTCCACATGGGCTAAATGTGAGTGGCTGTTTAATCTTTTTTTTTTTTCCTTTAACCAATCAATGTGCCACCAGTGTATACAGAAGGTGGTGTTAATTTTGCTGGAGTGTAGGTTTATAGATTTTTGTCTCTAAATTCCCTGTGGGCTTTTGGTGTGTTTTTTGTTGTTGGGGGTTTTTTGTGGTGGTTTTTTTTTTGTTGTTTTGTTTTGTTTTGGTTTTTTTTTTGGTGTTTTCTTTGTTGTTTTTTTTTTTTGTTTGTTTGGTTTTTTTGTTTGTTTTGTTGGTTTTTTTAAAAATTTTCAAATTTTGTTTTGTGTGGGGTTTTGGTTTTTTGGGGTTTTTTTTGTTTTTTTTTTTTTTTTGTTTGGTTTGGTTTGGTTTGTTTTTTTGAGGGATGCTGAATTTTGTCAAAGCTAAAACATGTCTAGGCCTTGATGTGACCAAAGCAAATTTGGTTCCAGGGTCATATCTGATTGTTCACAAGGCTTTGATCCCTCCTGATTTTTAAAGGTTTGCTATATTAACTTTCTACATCCTGGGAACATACAACTTTAGAGCAGAACTGCTGATTTACTTTCTTGAAATGTAGGAACATTCTCTTTTTTCAGTAAGATTTTTTTTAGCTAATTAGTAGAAATTACTGCCACATGTATTCTTCCAAGTGTTTCGTTCCCAGCATCTCAGAGCCGTTATTTATTTTTTTTTTACTACAAGTGAAATATAGTCTGATATTCTAGAGTAAGGACAGACAGTTTACTTTAATTGTTGAAGGCCTATCTAGGCTTTCTTCTTTTTTTGCTTAATTACCTCCAGCCAATTTTCTTTCCATGTTTTTGCATGTCACAGTTGATAAAAATGAAAGACAACAGAATATCCTCCCATCTACCACTGTTGTCTTTTTCCACTTAGAACTCTAGGGTTGAGTTGTAACTGAAATAGTAGTGTGAACATTTGACTTTATATGGTAGGCTTAGAGCTAAAGGAGAAAAGGACTTTTTAACTGTTTTAGACAGGAGAGGAAGATCAGCTGTTTTCAATTGATAGGGCTGTAATATACTTGTTGTTAGAGTGTACATGTAAACACAATATAACCTTGAAAAAATTATGGCCAGTGACAAGTAACTTTTTTTCCAAATAATGAAAACTTTAACTGTTGGGGCGATGGGAATGCTTTTTTAATTGGTCACCTATGTTTGCAAGATCTTGTAGTTCATTGGAATGTTATGTCAGTACTCAGTTTAAAACAATACTGAAAGGGGCTCAGGAATCACCACTTAATATTTTAGTGGACTTGACCTTGAAAATGTGGAGTTTTTCATCTGTGTTGCCACAGTATCACAAAAATTTGCCGTTAAATACAGATTGATAGAAACAAGATACTATTAAATAAGATGAAGATAACGGAAATAAGACAAATACATAATTTTTGTAAGCTCTGAAATAGAATTTGCATTAATCTGGGTACTGATGTGAGATTTCAACTGCTCAGGGAAATGGGGAAAAAGTATGAGTTATCAAGTACATGACAAAGCATGGAACTCAACACATTTCTGGAATTACAACAGTATGCAACCCATTGCTTTGCAGCATTGTTCCTATTCAGTATGTAATTTTGAAAGATGCATATGTTGGTATTGAGTAGGAATTTAATGTAATTACCAATTACCAATTGAGTGGGAATTTAATGTAATTACCAAACACAGAGAATCTCATTATCTGGAGGAGTATATTTAAAATGCATTAATAAAGTAAATAAGGAGGAAACATCCTTATTTAGTGCTTGACACAGAATTATGTAGGTTGGGAAAAGACCCATTTTGTCCAGTAGTGCTATCAAGTCTACCTACCATTAAACCAAGTCCCTAAACATACCTACACATCTTTTAAATACCTCCATGGATGGTGACTCAACCACTTCCCTAGGCAGCTTGTTCCAATGCTTGGCAACTCTCTGAGTGAAGAACATTTTTCTAATACCCAATAAAAACCTTTCAGGAATGCAGTTTGATTCAGTGTACGAGAAGTAGTTTGGTCTGAAAATGTCAGTAGCATGGGTATAGAAGAAAGTGCAAAAAATTTACCTTGATGAGATTTAAGAATTTTAATTTATTCAGGCTTATCTGCCTCCAGATAAGATGAAGAAGAAACAGTGAATGGGAAAGATGCTAACAGTGGAAGCTGTTTCAGTCTTGCAGTTAAATCATCCAACTGAAATAAGACAAACTCACTCTTGAAAAGTGGCTCATGAATTCAGAGGAAATTTTAAGAGATCTCCACAGCCTATTAAAGATAGTGTGTTTGGTAATTATTCGGACTTTTGTTTTTTGTTTTTTTTTTTCAGTTAGATGCCTTTTGGAAAGATCTTTCTAGGACTTTTTTATTTTTTCCTGGCTGTTGGGGGTTGTTTGTTTCCAGATTTTTTTTTAATATATATAGCCTTCCTCTTTCTCCAGCCATTGCAGCCTTTAGGCAGAGATTGCCAACTGAAGTTGAGTGTGATTCACAGCCTAAAATACATACATATACATGCTAAAGTACATTGTCCTCCTGTACTGGAGAACTTACTGCCCTGTAACCATAGCCATGGGGTGACCCTTAGACCGCAGATGGGACAGGCACAAGTGTGATGCTTCATTGTGTGGTGGCCATGACATATTAGATTGTAATTAGCATGGAGGACAGAAGAAGCTGATTTTGTAATTTGCCTGCTCTAACGCATAGTGTTTTTTTCTGATCTGATTCACCTGGAACTGCTTACAAGGAAGAAGCAATGTTGTTTGAGAGAGTGCCTCTTAGCACAGTGCTGTGATAAATGACTTTAACATGATTTACTGTCAGCATTTGAGAAGGTGCTTCCAAAATTTTAGATAATATGTTGTAAAGATTCAGTGAACTGTGTTATTGTGATGCTGAGTTAAGCTATTAAGTTGTTCCTTCTGATTTATATCTTGTTCTTTGAAAGAGCAGATATGTTGCCGTAGAGTATAAGTATCCCAGTTTTGCTATTTTAACAGTTGATCGTTTAGTGCATTTCATAGTAGAAAGGAGTTGTGGACCTCACACGCAGAAAAGAAGTCTGGGTACCAATGCTCAAATCTAGTAAGCTGCTTCTTTCATCTTTTATACACAGCAGTGAAGAGACATTTAGAATACTGGATAGATTTTTGGTAATGAAAATGTACTTTTTGGAGTGTTGGTCTCCATGGCTGGAAAATTAAATATTTGAATAGTTGATTTAAGAATACAAATGTGAACTCTGATACAAAAACTGCTACATACAAATATTACTCATTCCCAGCTTCTTAATGAGTATGATTTCCTATTGAACTAAATACGCTTTCTTTTATTTCTTTAGAGGGAAATCCATTTGTCCAAGCAATACCTTAACTTCTGTGCTAGATAAAGAAATGCGGAGCAGGCCTGCACCTCCTCTTCTTCATTACAAGCCAACAGATAAGTAAGGAATTTGGATTTAAAACCTTATTCTTCAATTTTGTGCTGAGTTCCCCAAGGAGCATATTCCTGAGCTTCAACTTCATATGCCCTGTTTCTGCTTTTTTCCCTTTTTTCTGCTTTGGAGCTTGCAGTATGCACTAAGATGTTCTTTCCACAGAAGTAAGCATGAAATGAAGTGATAAGAAAACGTGAGATTGGCTGTGTGATATAGGAGTAGTAGTGTAACAAATACTGTTGGGTTTTT
Organism: Onychostruthus taczanowskii; assembly: GCF_017590055.1. Classification (NCBI taxonomy): domain Eukaryota; kingdom Metazoa; phylum Chordata; class Aves; order Passeriformes; family Passeridae; genus Onychostruthus; species Onychostruthus taczanowskii. The sequence goes on from NW_024499385.1 coordinate 39,217, forward strand.
AAATTATTTTTTAATAAATATTAGATAGTTGGGAAGACAGCGCTGTTTTGAAGGTTTGGGATTCCTTTTTTTTTTTTCGTTTACCTTTAACCAATGTCTTACTGGCATAAAATTATTTATTTGGACTGGTACTAAATGTATTTTTCTTGTGTATATATGACTACACAGTTGATTAAAGGTGAACTACAATTTTTGTCAAAAAGTGAGAATTACTGAATATGGGATATATAAGGCATCTTGGTAAATAGAATTAAAAGGACAGTCTTTATGTTGTATGACCTGCCAGCTTCAGATATTTGTAGTTATCTCATAGTTACGATTTTTTTCTTTTATGGCTGGCTTGTTATTTGTTTGGATTTACCTTTTAGAAGTGTTTTCCTCCCAAATTTTTCACAGATAAGCATCTGGAGTTATGTTCAAGTACCTTTTGCAGAAAGGGACTGCTTAATTTTGCAGTAACTACTGTTGGTAGGTGCTGCTGGAATACAAAGTAGGCTGTTCTGAAAAAATTTAAATTGTTTCAGAGCTAAGCATCTAGAGCAAAACATATTTCTAGAAGGATTGATTAAGGTGTAACTCGGTGTCAGTTTTTAATAGGTTGGTACTGTTTGTTTCCACTTCTGTGGGATGCCTGTCTTCAGTGACCCTAATTAATGCTAAGGAGTTATGTAGCAAAATTAAATAGAGGGTCTTAGCCATTTATTTTTCATTACTAGAAGTAAAGTTTCTTTAGAAATTCTTAATTCTACAAAATCTTTTGCAAGATCTCATGCTGTCTTACTGAAAAAAATCTTTACAGTGTTTGGATTTGCTATGACCGTATTTTTTTTGTTACTCTTGTTTTTGAAAGCAAGAAGGTTTGATCATCAGCTCACTTTAACAGTATTTATTTTGCTGTTTCCTTAAAAAAGGCATTTTGAACATTTAATCTTCAGTACAGTATCATTTTTGCAATAAATATTACTGGCAAGTTACATTTTCTGGTGAAACCACAAAAGGAATTTTACCCATTCAGACACATGTTGATGTACATTAATTTAATCAGTCATATGTTTTTGTCAAAATTCAGTAAACAAAGGTTTTCAGGAGCATTAAGGTACTTTGAATAAAACTTAGTTTAGAAGTACATGCTGTTGACCAATGCAGTGTGTATGTGCACACTGAGATACTATGGGAGTTTGTGATTCAGTTTACTTTGTAACTTTTTTTACATGCATGTAATATTTAATATTCTTGTAATTTCAGGACTAATGGAAACAGTGGTTTATCCAAACCATTAAAGGAAGAGCCAGTAATTGACTACTTTGATGTCCAGGACTGAATTGATTGATGTAGAATCATTCAGATGAATAAGAATCACATAGATTATGATACAGAAGGTTAGAGGTGAAAATACTAAGTTATTGTGTGAGGTGCTTTTTGGTTATCTGCCAAATGACCAGTTGTTCAACATATTCATAATTTAACATCTAAAGTTAGCTAGATATGGTAGTTTAAAAAGTTAAGCATTTCAACAGTTTATGTAACTGCATAATACCTAATAATAGTATGGGTTTGTTAAATCTGGGTTTGGTGCAATTTTGTATCTAATGTGCAGTCAGAATAATTTAGATTTTCATGGATGACTTTGAAGCAAGAGAACTGGTGGTAAGCAGATATATTTTTGGAATATTAAGAACAACAATAAATCTCAAACATTTATTTTGATGTATCACACACAACTTAAAATGGACTAGAAATAATCTGTGATAAAAACACTGGTTGGGATATTCTTAAAGTATTTTAATGTTTTATTAATTCACTTTTGTGTTATTGTGGTAAATTTGAGAATTTGAGTTGCTCTTCTACATGGAAAGAAATACTAAATTTAAGTATAAATATATACATAAATGCCTATTAAGAACAGATAATTGCTTTGGAATCTGAAGAACACAGTATTTGGGGAAGGTGGGGAATTAAAACTTACTCTATCTCAAATTTGAGGTGTTTAAAAAGAAAAACAAGCAAAAACAAAGAAAAAAACCCAAACCAAACAACAACAAAACCAACCCCACAACATGAGATTACTAATACTACTACTTTTTTATTCAAGACCTTGAACAAAATCAGACTTCATATATAATTTTGGTGTTCTGTGCATGGTTTTATTGTGGTTTATATTTTTTTCTGTAGTGTGCAAGTATAAGATGAATGTGTGAATTTTGGTTTGTTATTAATTTGGAATAATACTTGTAAAATTTATAATTCCATCTGCCTAAGCTATTTGGCAATGGAAAATCTTTGTTTTATGGGAAATGCCATTAACAAAATGGGATGACAGTTTAAACACTGAAAGGCACCTGAGTGGTCTCATAATGGTGAATTTTTTCCAGATCTTGATTTAAGATAGGTGAGTAGCTCTCTGGGAGAGGAGATTGTAGGTCTGATCAGAAGAGGTGGTACAGCTCTGAATTGGAGTCATATCTGTTCTCCTCGGGAAATGTTTTTTTGTATTAATAGCTTTAGGAACTCTGACACTGATGCACTCTGATTCTTGTTCCTTGTGGCTGCTACGTGTAATACTTGAGGTGAGTTCTCTATACAGCATAGGAGACTGATGATAAATAGGGGCTCACTACGTTGTAGTGTGAGATTTGTTGCCAAAAAATTGAAGGCATTTACTCATGCTTAGATTCACTTAGAGTTATCATATGACCCTGTCACTTAACTATGAAGCGTTCCGTGGCTACATTTCAATTGAACAGCTCATAAAACATGGAAAAACAAGTCGAAAACTCACAAGCCATATCTGCCCTTCTAAATGTTTTAAAAATAAAATGCTTGCTATTATTGTATATTTTTGTAGGAGTTTACTATTTCACATTTTTAAAAGTGCAGTCTTAAATGATACTAAACATTTGAAGTGTTTCAAGTAAAACAGGTACCTTCAAGAGTGTTCAAGCTTTAAATTTGTATGTAGTGATTTAAATTTGTTTTACTTTTTTTGTCTAATACTTTGTGAACGTAAATGAAAATTAAATCACAATGTCTTACATTGCCATTAATTTCTTAAGCAAATTATGGTATGATTCTACAAGGTGTATTGCTAAGTTCAGCTAAATAAATAAGTTACTTCCAGGAATGTATTTCTTCAGTCCCTTCTGGGTGAGGACTGTATCTGTACCAGTGCTTGCAGACAAGTGCTGTCTCAATGTGGCCAAACAAAGGCTATTTCTGGTTTTGAAACTTGGAGCTATGTTTACATAGCACTGACTTAAAGCTACTAAGACCTCTATTAAGAATGAATGTAGTTACACCAAACAGGTAGGTTCTAGAAAAGAGCTGGCATACATGTCCAGTGTACTGAGTCGGATGCATGTATACTGGAGCACACACAGTTGGTTTACTATACGTAAACCTAACATTACAGAAAATCAAAGTGGTTTAGTTGATAATAAATAAAATAAAGCTGAAGCCTGCTAACTATTCACAGTTTCAGATGAATATAGCCAAAACCATCACATTTGTGCCTCTGATTTGAAATTTAAAACCTAAAAGGCTTTTGTAGTATTATTTTCAGCTCTGTTTAGTGGAATTTTTATCAGATTATGGCATTAACATAAAAGCTCAGCAGCTTTGGTGAGACACACTTCAGCAATCAATTTGCCACTGCTTGTAATAAGAAAATGGAAGTAATCTCAGTTTCTCAAGCTAAGATTAATAATTATTACCGAATGTGTTCATACTGAGAAGTCATACTTCTTATCACTTGCCTCTTAACTATGTGAATGTTAAAACATTTTTGTAGATCTGTATGTTCCACATCTCTAAATCAAGGCTGTGGGATCCATACCTGTAGTATTGAAGCAATTCACAAGTACCAAATATTTTTTTTTAATTCATTTTAGTAACTTGGTTAAAAATGTGATACTATATGTTTACCCGTGAAAGTGATTTTCCCCGGAAGTTCAGTTACATAGCCTTAAGAAGGAATTCAGCAAATGTTAAGAGTGGTGCTGTTTCTGTTTTGTTTTGCTTTTGCTGCAGTGTATCAGTGACTTTCATATGCAATATGGAGTAGTAATAAAGGCTGGAAATTTGATATATGTGATAACTTAGCTTCGTGTTGCACGTGTGCCTTGTGGAAATACTTTTCAAACAGCTATTTTTTAAATCTGAGCTGGCATTTACACCTTTTATCTAATATAAGAATAAGTAGATAAAAGAAATCTTTGCATCAGTGAAGGCAGTGACAAAAATTATGGTGATATCACTGTATCTTATGACTTCAGCTTCACTATGCTACCAATTTTCCATAGCCCTAAGAATAATATTGTCTCCTGTAAATATATTTGAATAATGTACTTCTCAGTAAGCATCTTTTGAAATAAGTTATGTGATACCAGTTGGAATTCCTGCAACTTCATTAAGTGCTTTTAAAATTGTGTTTAAAATAGGCAGATAATTTGGTATTTGGGCTGTGCTGTTACCTGTCTGTATAGCTTAAAATATTTAAAGTGCTCTGAATATTCAGTATTTGGGTTTAACATAAAATTTTATAAGATACATAAGTAAACTTCAAAATCACTTGTTTCTGTGCAGTTTTTACAGTATCTGCCTCAAAATGAGCAAAGTTTTTCTACAACACTTGTCATTTGTTGAAAGATCTATATTTAACTTAATTTTGTCAAGTTACTGATGTAAAATTACTTTCTTTACAAACCCAAAATAAATCTAAATTTAAAGTTCAGTGCTTTGGAATTGTTTGCAAACTTCATCTTGGTATTCAAGAGTTGGAAGACTGAGACATCACAGAGAAACAAGTGTAAAGATTTAAATTGACATTTGGGAAGTTCCTTTTCCTCAAATTTTTAAATAAAGTATGTGGTTTCCTGGATTTGAAGTGATTTTTAGATGAATGCTGTGCGGAGAATGAAGCAAGTAAAGAAGGCTCCCCAGGAAATGAAGAGTATGCTGCCTTCATGGAATTCAGAGCTACAGGAGAGATGATTCTGGATAGAAATGTGCATTTTAGTTATATGAAAAACCCTTTATTATGTCAGCCTAAATGCTACTTGGCAATAAAATATGTTATTTTAACTTATGGTCCCTTCATTGTTGTTTGTTCACCATTAAGTGGTAATGGTAACTATAAGGCAGGTGGGGGGAGGGGAATTGAGGACTAATGTAACATTAAAGTTCTGTGGGCATTAGATACAAGAAATTCAGGATGATATATGGGGAGTGGAGGGATGATATAAGAACTCTGTCATCACAGTTCAGTAAGTGACAGAAAGACTCAAAAAGCAAGCAGTCTGAAAAATCAGAAGTCTGAAATAATTTGAACTGGCTCCTCCGTAAACTTTTGATCCAGGTCATGCATTTTCAGCAAAAGCCTGACCTGATATTTCAGATGAAGTGCAAGATGGCTCATAGAAATTCAGGAAGTGATCTGAGATTGAAGAGTCTTGAAAGACAGACTAAAACCTTTTAGCTTGCTGCTTCAACTGCCTTTTAACTTTAGACTTTAATTTCAGGATATTTTTGGAGGATGAGGATGGCATGCTGCAGGTGTACAATCATTGGAAAACATGTTAACTGGAAATCTTTGCCTGAAAAAAGTGCCTGCACTTCAGTTTGGTGTGTCATGGACTAGAGGGAGACTAAATACGTCTTCCTTGTCAGTGTGTGCAAATGGCGGGAGAAGGGACTATTGGTTTTGCTTTCTGTTCACTTTTCCATGTTTGGAAAAGGTTTAGATAGATGCTGTTGTTCAAATGTTGGGTTTCAAGAATTTTAGCCTGTGTAGATACTGAATTCCCAGCAGAAGCCTTCATATTTAACAAATGTTTTCATCCTTTACTAAAATACTGAATTCCTAAGATTGTTGATGTGCAAATTTCTGTCTATACACTTACTATTTAACCATAAACCAGAATATTAGAGCTATTAGAAAGGTCTTATGTAGAGATGCTGTATTTTTGGACGCTCCTGAGCTTCAGACCAGGTTTCTTAGTGTTTGTCATCTCAAGATTTTTGAAGAAAGTAGTGTAGTGTCTTGAGCAGATGGAGAGACCATGTTGATGCTGTCCTACAAGAAGCAAGGTCCCAGAAGGATCCTAGGAATCTTTTGTTATTATCCATTGATAATAATGCTGTTTCAAGCACAGTATTTTTATTATGTTTCTAAGTCAAGGTGTCTAATTTAGAATTTCTATGGGAAATACATGTCTCTTTCAAAACATATTTTTATCACTGAAAGAATCTTTTTAAGAGCACAGATCAAGGCATGTCACCTTTCTGGTATTTCAGACAACCCTTTTACCAGTTTAGGTGCCATTATGAGCTACTGCTGCCTTCTTTTCAGTGAAAGGAATAGGGGCAAAATATGTCTGTGTAGAGCTCAGCTACGCTTGCCCTTCTCAACTTTACTTTTTATGCAATGTTCAGGAACTTCCCCTGGTTTGGTTTTCTGATGGATCTAATGTGTGCTTACTCCAGCATCCAGTCATCTTACTACATTCACATTTAAAGCATAGAAAATGTATTCTAGTCAGAGAACTAGACGGCTTGATTTGTAAGATGTAAGAAACGAAAATAAAAGCATCAGCATGAAGAAAAATCTAGCTTAATAGAACACTTTTTATATGCTAGTCAAAAGGCTGTCTTTCAAAATATGTATGTAGGGTAAGTTAACATGTTCTACTAGGGAGCGTTACTTATAAATCTAAGTTTTGGGAGATAAAAGATGTGGATGTTGGATAGTTACTTATCAAACAGTACAGTCAGGAAAGTACATTCTGTCCATTCAAGGCACCTAGACAGCTTACCTTTTTTTTTAAACAAGCAATTCAAGGAGTTTTCAGAATTTACTGCTATCGCAGTAAGTTAGATACCTCTTACAAAGAAATGTTGTTTCAGGAAGTACTAATTAAAATCGTCAGTCAGTTCAGTAACTCATAGTGAGTACTGATTCAGGTTGATGTTTAAATTCAGTATGTTGGCATCAAATAAATAGGTGCGAAAGTTTCTAGTTAAGCGTGATTGCTTAGGAAGGACAGTGCAGCAGCTTCAATTAAAGTCTTTTGCAATTTTAATTATATTGTGCTGAAGTAGGCAATTATTAAACAGGTATTGGATTGAAATACCAAATCATTTTTATGTAAGTTGTATTTTTGATAACTTTATTAGGCATTTAAGGAGTATATGTCTTGGCTGTCAGCTGATATGCAATTACTGAGTAATGTACTTACTAAGAACTGATAAAGCACCATATGAAGTTAATTTTTTAGTCCATGGCTTTCCTGCTTCTTCCAGCCCTGGCCATGAGAAATTGTTTAAATCTTCACCCTGAATGTGTACAAAGCCATGGACCTAGAATGGAATAACCTAATGCAATTGTACAGGCTGGAGCTCATTGTCTTGACAGCAGCTTTATGTAAAAAGAACTGGGTGCCTGGGGATCCTGGTGGACAGCGAGTTAACTGTGAGTTAGCAGGGCACCCTTGTGGCAAAATCATGCACTCTGCCCTGGATTGTAAGCACAAACGCAGCAGGTCGAAGGAAGTCATTACTCTCCTCTATTCAGCACTTGTGAGATGACTTGTGTAATACTGGGTCCAGCTGCAGGCTCCACAGTACAAAAAAGACCTTGACTGAAACAACTCAAGGAGAAGACCACCGAGTTGGTCAGGAGGCAGGAGTACATGATGTGACATAATGGAGAGGTTGAAGTCAGTGGATTTGTTCAGGTTCAGAAGGGAGAATACTGAAATCTTTACTTCTGTCCACAAATACCTAACAAGACGTATATAGAAGACAGAGCCAGAGTGTACTGTAAAAGGATGACAGGAAACAGAAGTTGAAACATGAGATATTATTACTTGATACGCACTTTCACTAGGAAGGTGGTAAAATACAGGACGAGTTTTGTCAGATATGTTACAGAATTGTCTTCTGTGAAGACATTAAGAACTCAACTGTATGAGATCCTGAATAGCCTTCTTTAACTGGACATGCTTGGAGCAGGAAATTGGACTACATCACCTCCCTGAAGTCTCTTCCAACCAATATGATCCTACAATTCATGGCCAGCCTAAATAAGCTATGCTTTTGACTCAGTTTTGTCCCTGAGCTTTAGCAGTTCTTTTTCTACATACAATATTAGTTGTCAAAAGTGTTTGTAGAGATGCCTTAATAAAGTTCTCTCCATATCTTTGCTGGGTTGTCTCCCTGAGCTCCCTTTTGAACAGGCTGTTGATTCTCTATCATCTTAGTCTTTTTATTCACCTTTTTGAATGCAGCAGTCTCCAGAAATTATTAGTAATTCTATCAATATGCTAATATCTGTGCTACATTTTGTCTTTTTCAAAAATATTATGATTGGTTAATTGATAGAAGAGGTAATTGTGCAGTCACATTGAAGTGTGTTCAATGCTCATAGCTCCTTGATGGTTGTTTTGTGCCAAATTTGATAGTTCCTAATCTTTTGCAGTTGTTTATTCTGATAAAGCTTTTGTACTCTTCTAATGTTTCCAATTCAGTGGTTTTTACACATTTATGGGTAAAATGTCTTCTTGTAGAACAGAGAGGAGTGAATGAAGGGAAATCAGATTTTCATGTTTTCTTAGGACCTTATCAGCTGTGTATGCAATATTGTAACTCAGTTATGATAAGGCTGTAATTTTTCAGTTGCTACAGTGTTTGTAGATTTTGACTGCTATAGTTAAATTTGAATATTAATTTTGGGGATAATGATAAGAGCAGCAAATGTTGACATTTATTCATTCTAAGTGAACGAAAAAAAGTATTTTTGTGCTTCATAACATTTCTTTTGCATCAAGGAATGTGTAAAATTGAAATAATTTAGAAACATATTGGCCTGAAGAGAGAGCTCTTCATATTCTGAGATAAATGAAGCATTCTTTAAGTGTTTTTTTTCTCTGTAACCTTAAATAAAAATAGGTATCTTTTTATTCATAACATTAGCTGATACTTAATTCCGTAATAAGGACATCAATTTAATTGCCAAACAGTTTCTGTCATCAAAAGCTAACTGAAGCAAAGTCAGTTTATTCTGTGGAATGGACATCTTACCATCTGTATCAAGAAGTTAGAAAAGGGGCTTGTTTTCAGAAGCAAAATTATTTGCAATTAGTGTAGTGATAGATGTTTACCTCTTCACATGAATATAAACTAAAAACTGGTACCCTGTAAAATATTTTTCAAAACATTATCCAGGTCTATAAATTGAAAACATAATTATGTGAAAGAAATTACTGTCAATAGAAACTACTTTACAACTGTGTACATTTAGAGCTAAGACTTTCCCTTTTTTCTACTAATATCACAGCTGAGAAGTGCAGTTTTGGAATTACTCCATAGCTCACTGGCTCTAATCATTTACTGGTTCCTCTTTGGATGTTCACCAAATTCAGTCTACCAGTAATGTCAGTAATGTTCTTTACCTTCTCTGGGCATTAGACTCCCTGATTGTTACTGGGTGGGAAATTTGGCCATTGCAGGTGCAGAGTGGGAGTATAGACCTGTATGAATCTGTGACAGGAGTAGTTTTAGGAAAACAGATTGAGCAAGACATGGAAAAAGACATGGACTCAGAACATAACTGGTGGTTTTAATTCCAGAGTTCCTGGAAGATTTTATTTTACCTAGCAGTCTTTTGTCATACAGATTGCCAAAAAAGATGGAGAACACTGGAAGAGTATGGGGATGATTGATTTCTTGATGCTTGACGATAAGAAGGTAGTAAGGAAGGCAGCATACATCTCTACATCACTGTAGATGAATGTGAAAAATACGTATTTTATGATTGGCTTTTTGCAAATATTAAAATGGATATTATATATGTTAAAAAGTTATACTGTATTAATAATTTTCAATAGTGTGTTAAATATAGTTTTAGGTTATAACATAATATTAAAATAAAAACTATGCGATGTAAGATACTTAGTTTCTAACTAGTTCGAGAAGTTCTTCACACAGAGATAACATCAACAAGACACCTAAATCTCCACAAGAAGAATTATTGCTCCCTTATCAGAAAAGACAAACTTTCTTCCACCTCCCTCTTGCCTTTGAGGTGCCAACAGGATTAAGGAGGAGAAGCTGACAATAACCAGAGAACACCCTCTGTTTGAAAAGAATTTTTGAATCATGTATGAGATACATGAATATGCAAGAGGCTATTGCTTGTAAGAGTTAATCCTTCGTTTAGTGAGTCATGCTTTCAAGAGGAAAGCATCCAAATGTTTGTTCGTAATTCTTTGCTTTTGTTGTCCGAACTTGACTGTCCAAATTCTTATTGCTCTAATTTGTATTACTATTTTTATAACCATTTTATTACTATTAAACTTGTAAAAATTTAAAGCAAGTGATTTGGCATTTTTCACATGAATTACATGAAACTGGTTTGGAGTCATATGCATGGTATTGTTGAACTTGGCTTCCCCAGAATAGGTCTAAATTATAAAATGGCCAGGAAAAAAGCAGTTTGGGCTGAGATAAGGGGGTAAGAAAGCAGGAGGGATAGGCTATGTTCTCAGGAAGAAAGGCATTGTCATTCCAGCAGCCCAGGAGTTCATGATGTTATAGGTAAAAATTGATCAAGCCAATTTATTAATCAAAAATAGAATTTATTTTGCAACTGATATACAGTCTCAATAGCCACAATCAAAGGGACAGCGTCGACACCAGGACTGGCACTGGGTGAACACAGATTCGGCCTCTATTGCATCAAATCCCCCACAGTTCACGAATGTGGCTTGTCAGAGTCTGTTCTTATACCCTTTTTCTCTCTTATACCCTTATACTCCAGCCTGTGGTGGAGTCTCTTTTTCTCCTTTCAGGGTTCTGCATATTAATGTTACTTCCTTTCCCTGTCCTGTGCTGGAAAAAGCCCTGTCCTGGAACCAATGTGTGTTCATTCTTCGGTTACTGGAATTTGGTATTCAGATATATGTCCCTGATGGCTCCATTTATCTAAGTTGGACATCTTCATGGGCCATCATTGCTGGTCATTCCCCTGTTCATACCAGTGAGAACAACAATCTCCTGTGCTGGGCTAGGTTCTCTTAGTATGCTAATTGCATACCTCCTCTCCTTCTGCCAGCTTCGATTTCATCACCCTGTGAAGCAACACTTTTTCCCCTGCTAGTGTATTTTAGGATTTTATATCTTAGACATATTTCATGCATCTGTATCTATATTCTCTACTAGCACGAATTACCATAATACATATAACAATGAGTTATTCAGAGAAGGTAGTGACATGGAATGCATAAAATGTTGCTCTGGCATTTTCTGCTAAAAGGGCAGAAAATCAGTCTTTGCTCTGTTTCTGGGAGGAAATTGTCTCACAGTGATGAGAAAAGAGCAGGACAAAGTGAGGAAAGGGATGAGTAGTCAGTAGTATTCCTGAGCATATTGCAGCCAGGACAGCAACTATTATAAATGAAAAATGAAAAATAGCCAATTTTAATTAAAAAAAAAAAAAAAAATTATTTCGTGACCGTAATACAGTCCCGACAGCCAACAATCTGTCAGCGTACCACCCCCGGACGGTGAGCTGGGTGGATGAGGTGGATTTGGCTTCTATTGCACCAAATCCCCCTCATCCACACCGGCTGTTCCCAGGCTGTGGTTCTTATACGTTTTCATTTGCCCGCGGCAGAGTCCCTTTGTCTCCCTTTCGAGGTCTTCATAGTCATGTTCGGTCTTGTCTTCGGTCCAGGCTGCACAAAGCCTTCGTCCGGGAATTGAACAATACATTTCCCCAATTCCCGGAATCTGGCATTCAGACGGCAGGTGCTGATGGCTCTGGTTATCTCAGATGTGTATCTCGTCTGGGCCATCATCTCCTTGGTGTCACTGGACACATGCCTTCATGAATTCCCATCTCCTTCCTGTACAGCCGAAGTTCTCTTCGAATGCAAATGTGGTGGTGCCTCCTTGCCCATCTGCTGAGATTTCGCCATCCTGGGGAAAGATTTCTCTCCCCCCCCGCCCCCCCCCCCTTCTTTCCAGCAGTTTGTTTCATACCTATATTTTATATATCTTTTATTTCCACAAATTACTAACCATATTTCTAACAGCCAACCAACAATATATTACTTTAAAACAAATTAAGCTGGCCCTGGCATTTGGGAAGTGTGGGCAGACATTCTGGTGGCACACTGAGTGTTTGGGATATGATAGAAATTCGTGCCAATAGATTATAGATATATGTATCAAACGTGCTATTAAAGGGAGACCAGGGTTTAATCCTAGAGTGACACCTCGGCTGGCTGACAAGGGTGGAAATCTGCATTAACATATGAAGAAAACTTGGCTGCACAGGAGATGGTCATTCATAGTGGCATGTACCCCAGGATGCCCAGTGATGATGGCCCATGAACCAGGGCCGTCAACACCTCTGACCTGAATACAGGATTTCGGAAATCAAAGGAGGAACATTTGTCTCTTCCCAGATGAGGTTTTGTGTAGCTTTGAGTGAATAAAGAAACCAACATGAATATGATGGACTTTGAAAGGAGAGAAAAGGACTATACCGTGGGCAAGAAAAAGAGTATAGGAATTGTCCCTGCGAAGCAGCAGGTGTGGACAAACTTCTATCGGTGCGATAGAAGCTGGATCTGCGTCCACCCGCTCTGTATCCCGGGGTCTGCGCTGTCATTTTTTTATTGGTGGCTGTCAGGACTGTAATACAGTCACGAATAAATTTTGTTGGTTTTTTTTTTTATTAAGATTGGGTCAATTTTTATTTTTACTTATAACACTGAGGAACAAAATAGCTTGAAATAAGAATGGGAGATTAAGGCAAGCATGAGCTAATGACTGAAGACTTTGATGAATGGAGAAATATTGGTGAGTTATGCTTGAAGTTCATGATTGCACCAAAGGTGAAGAGGATTTGCAGGGTAGACAACAGAAGAGGGGAGAGATTGGGGTGATATATTTCTCCAGACTCTTTATGTGCTGTTTGTTACACTTTGATGAGGCACCATTGGTGAAACCTCCCTCCCTTGCCAAATGTGAGATGGACACTCAACCGCAGTCTGTCCTGCTTTGAAATGTAAGCTAAAACACAGATGAGTGGATGGGAACAAAAATACACTAACAATTTAGGGGATTTTAGAAGTTCATTTCACAGTGGGCTCTGAGTTCTCACAGATTAACCCAGGAGAAGCACAAAATGCTTCTTTGGTCAAGTACCAGAAGACTTCCTGGGTTTAAGATGGACAGTGTGTCAGGTAATATCATGGAGTTACAACCTATCAAGAAACAGAAAAAAAAATAATTTAGAGGGAAAATGTTGTTTATCGTTAAGACCAATGAGTGATAGGGGGACCAGTGAATTATGGTTGATTATCACTTGTACTCTCACTGAAGATATAAATTCCATGCTATTCTTGGAGAGCAGCCAGAGATGACAGAATGGATCCTCTGTCTTCTCTGTGAGATACTGTTCCTTTCACTAAACATCATTCATACGTTCCTGTGGTTATAGAACATCACTTACAAAAGCTAGTAACTTAATATTTTCACTACTATTGATAAACCCCAGTGATTTTAATCTATTGAGATATAAGTTCTAAGGCGCCGTGGTTTCTCAACAGCTTGTGCAGTTTTCAATGCAGATGAGGTCAATGCTAGAATTAAAAATTCAAAAGACTGCTCATGTTTTGGATTGTCCTAATGACTTTCTATTTGCTGTGCAACACAATAGAATTGTGCCTGGACTTCTGGGATTTACAGGGCAACAGAAAAGAAAACAAATTGTACTGTTTGAATACACAGGGAGGGGAACCCCAGGACATTCCTCACTCTTATTACTGCAATGAGAGAACAGACATTTGCACACAATTAGCATTCCTATGAAATTTTTTAGTTTTGCTGCCACGGGTAGCAACCTTAGTAACCATGCAGTATAGGCTACAACAGTGGTCTGGGCCATCTTGAGGCTGAAAAGTCGGATTGTCGCTCAAGGAGAGCTGTATGTTTTACAGATATCCTTATGAGACCTGAAGGGCTTCTCATAAAACACCACATGAGCTGGGGCCATGAACTGAATTTCAAGTTTCATTCTGAGAATGTTGGTTGTGAGGAAGCATCCTTTACACACAGCTGTGGGGGAGATGACAGCTTGTAGGACTAATAATACTTGTATTGGGAGCTTATGATTTTGTTTGATGTTTCAAATGAAAAGACTAAGAAGACTAAGAATGAAAAAGACTGTACTGTTAGACCATAACTACTAATTATCACAGCATAATTACTGTGGAAGCAGCAGGACCAAGGCTCTGGCTTGCAGTCTACAGACACATGGTCCAGAGACTACAGTTACATTTGAAAACCCAAGGGTGCCAAAAAAAGTAGTGGTGTTTTTGCAGAGCTGAAGATCATGGTTGTTACTGGGTATGGAGGAGTAGCAGGCAAGGAGGAAGGCATAAAAATGCTGGTGTTGCAAATACTCCTGGCCCAGCAAAACATATAATATTGTTACAACAAAGACTGGTCATTAGTTAAGGCTAAAAAAATCTGCATCTTGAAAGAGAGAGTTTATGGCAACTGTAACTCCCAGAAGTGTAAACTGCTTTTCTGAGTCTGCTGGGCAGTGGACGTGTGTCCTTCTAGGACAGGAGTTCCTGGAAGGAACACCCCGGATACAGTGCTTACCTTATAGAACAAGGGGCTATACCCACGAGTTTACAATGACTATATGTCTGCCAGGAGAGGCCACTGGCAGCATACACTATTTCTGAGGGGGTATTTAAAAGCTCAGTGTTACTTTTATACCCAAATGTACTAGAAGAGGTAGAGCAGGAGGCATCTGTGGTGGATATGTGCAACAATGTGAATAGCACATCCAGGTGTTTGGAGCTAGGCAATGTGGAGAAGAATACAGATTTGTACATTTAGGCTATTGTTTAGGTATCATTATTGGAATTATATGAAATGTTTTAACCACTCATGCCGACTGTTCAAACCTGGTGATTATGTTCAGCTTCATCTTGAAGCTCTCAACATGTGCAATCCTCCATATTCTTCCACTACTAATTTAAGCAATATGAAAGCAGAGAGAGTTTTAGACTGCATCAGTACCTCTCCTACAGAGTAAGTGAGTTGTGGTTTTGATCAGATTTTCCTCTTGGCTATCATTACTATAAAGGAAGTTGGAGGTATAGGACGCAGGACTGTAGTTCATCTGCCACTTTAACCATAGACAGAGGTACTTTTAAATTGAGTTAGATAATGGTAACAATGACCTTTGTTTTGCTGAGAGTCTCACTGGACTTAGAGAAGTGATGGATCTCATGTACATATGTAAATTTGTGCAAAAGAATTGCCTCACAAACTGGGGTGGTCTGTGCATAAGAAGGTCATATTTATTTATATCTCCTTGCCTGAAGACCCACTGCATGTTGTATCATAGGTGAGGGAAGTGTTGGGGTATTTTTAAGCCAAACAAACACCATAAATCTCCCAAGACCTCCTTCCTCCTTTCACACGAAAATTATCACAGGGTTAGGGATGTCAGAAGGTTACTTAGGGCAGGAAATTTTTGTGCTGTATTTGTATTACAGGTAGTAACTGTCTATAAAGACGTATTGCCAGCTGTGCTTATCACATGACTCTATAACTAATGTAAATGTGAAAGTAATTTGCCCAAGCTGTAGACTGCTGTCTGGAAATGTTTGCAGAAGCACAGGCTCCTGGCTGTTAGAAAACAAACTGTTAATTTGGCTGTGATTTTTTAATGAGAAATGAAAAGTTTGCAAGGAAAACATCAAAGATAAAAATGCTAAAAAAGTGAAACATATTATGGATTGATCTGTAACCTAAACAAAATCTGTGCTTCATTCCCATGTCAAAATAAACAAGAGCTAGAGAAGTGCTATGTTTTTGATAACATAAAGTATATGCATAAAACTGGGACTTCCAACTCTTATTTAGTACCATTTACATCATACTCAAGTCCCACACTATTCTATACAACCTTATTAACCACTTTTCCCTTTCCACTCTTTGATATAATACAGAGATATTATTCCCTTAGCCTATAGACCACCCCTGCAAAATGTCTATAAAATATGTTAAAAATGTCTATTGAATTCATTTAGTCAGTTGCTTTGGGCTCTATTTCTTGCTGCTTGTTACTGGGTGCCAAAGCAAACTCAGGTCAAGTCACTGCTTCCTGTAAGTCTTCTCCTCCACTGCCTCAGGTGGTTTCTGCTGTACTAATTCCTGTACCACACAATTCAGATAATAGTTTATGACAATTTAAAGGTATATCCATTACAATCTCGATCCCTAGTCCTTTTGGGCCAAGTTATAGTGTTTTTATCATTGCCATGAACTCCTCCCATTGTCCCCAGTCTGGCTAACAACAAAGGGTTCCCACTAGAGTCCGCTGCTAGTGTAGTCCACCTCACAGTCCTGCATGCACTACAGGAGATAACTGCTTTACCATGGTCTTCATCATAGTCTGTGAGGGAATCTTTGCTGCCCCTGCTCCAATGTGGGACCATACCCATGGGAGACAGTCCTTGAACTTCTCTAGTGTGGGGCATTTGCACAGGTTCCAGTTCTTCACTAACTGCTCCAGCAGGGCCCCCCATGAGGTCACAAGTCCTTGTCAGCAAATCTGCTCCAATCTCAGCAGCTCATGGGGTACAGTCTTCTTTAGGCATTCTTCTTTAGGCATTCACCTACTCAGGCATAGGGTCCTCCATAGGCTGCAGGTGGGTCTCTGCTCCATCTAGACTGATTCATGTCATAGTTTATTCAGCTGAAGTTCACACTGGAATTCCACCTGTCCAGTACAGCAACAGAGAAACAGCAGCAACACCCTGGCCTCTGCCAGTCCAGGTATATCACTAAGGCTGTTATCAAAATGTTCCCAGGTACAATACAGGGAAATGATATGCAGTACAGCAATACAGCAAGCAGCAAAAGCAAAAAACAACCACTAATGAGCACTAGACTAATATACAGTCTAGTATATTGGGGGAAGGGAGCCCCATGGCAAGAACAGGAGCCTGCTGATTACCAGCTAAACAGCACTAATAGCTATACATTCAATTTAGCACATCCAAATAAAATCTGTCTTTGTCTTAAACATTTTGTGCCTCACGTTGGGAGCCAAAAAGGACTGTTGTGGCTTAACCCCAGCCAGCAACCAAGCCCCACACAGCTGCTCGCTCGCTCACTCCCCTACCAGTGGGATCAGGGAGTGAACTGGACAGGTAAAAGATAGAAAACTCATAGGTTGACATAAAGACATTTTAATATGGAAAGCAAAAGCCACGTACACAAGCAAAACTGTGTAAACCTAGAAATATTTCTCTTTCTGCTCTAGGGTGTCCTGATCCCCAGGGGAGCACTGACTTTGACCCTCATTCATGGAGAAAGTTTCCTAGACTTCAAGATAGAGTAGAGTCCACAAAAGTGTGAAATAGATTATAGAGAGAAGTGTAGGTGTATCACTTGGTGAGAAATTTAGGTTTTGGGATTTTTAGTACGTTGTGGATGGAAGCAAGATGGAGGGTACAGGGTGTCGTCCTGGGTTTCTTCTTCATGCTTCTTCTTCCTTCTTCTTCATGGGTTTGGGTGGCATTTTGTAATTGGGCAGAAAAGTCCACATTGCAGGCTCTTTGGGATCAGTTATTGGGTTAAAAGGGAAAATAATCTAGGTGTCAGTTCTTAATTGGATAGTTTAGTCTTCAAAGAGCTTGTAACAAGAGACTGTTAGCCATTTTGTGCCTTCTAATGAAAAGCTGCTGAACTCATGGTTGTGAGACTGTTTTACTGATAAGAAATAATAAACACCCGAGTCCAAACATGAACTACTGTCTGAAGTGCCTTCAATCCAGACCCCGAGAAACCGATACAAAAGAAAACAAGTAATTAATTCACTGCTTCCCAAGGGCAGGCAGGTGTTCAGCCATCTCCAGGTGAGCAGGGTCCCATCATGCATAACAGTTACTTGGGAATACAATCATCACTCTAAACATCCCACTCTCCTTCTTCCCCTACTTTATATAATAAGCATTATGTCATATGGTCTGGAATATCCCTTTGATCAGATTGGGTCATCTGCTCTGGCTATGTCTCCTCCCAATTTTCCATGCACTTCCAAATTCCTTGCCAGCATGTCAGTACAAAAAGCAGGAAAGACCTTGGCTCTGTGTAAGCACTGCTAAGCAATAACAAAAACATCTCTATTATCATCATTGTATTCAGCATAAATCTAAAATATAGTCCTATACCAGACACTGTGAAAAAAGTTAAGTCTATCCCAGCCAAAGCAGCACACAAGACATGTGCTTTCATACTCATGTTAAAAGAAACTAGAGACAGGAAAGTGCTATGTTTGTAATGATATAAAGTGTATGCAGAGAAGTGGGATATATGTTCCAAATTATACTCTTCCAATGGAGTTAGCAACAGGACCACAGCAGGATGCTGTTGGCCCTGCCTCTGCCCCTCTCTACCCCAGCTTTGAATCTGCTAAGAAACTTGCAAACTTCTTAGCCAGCATCAAAATGCTCATGGTCACCACCTATGCATTCTCCCAAAACAGGCATTTTTCTTCTGTTTTTCCATTGTATTGTGCAATGTGGCCTGTATCTTGCTGCCCCAGGAACTGCCACGATCATCCTGGCATCTTGGGTCAGGGGACTCAGGGTGTCTTTATCAGACTCAGAGGACTAGCCTCTTTGCATGGGGAAGATCTTGCTTGGGGATTTCTTGGTGACCTCCTAAGACTGGGGCATAGTCCTCTTGCATGTTCCAACTTGCTACTATACCTGTATGTTTTTAATGTTAGGGGAACTACCTCCTAGTAGGTAGTACTTTTATTATTACTGCTAATATTGCACTAATTTAACAGTGTAAAATCTGTAGATAGCGGTCTTGCAACAGTGTCACAAAAAAAAAAAAAAAAAAAAAAAAAAAAAAAAAAAAAAAAAAAAAAAAAAAAAAGAAAAAAAAAAAAAAAAAAAAAAAAAAAAAAAAAAGTCTTACAAAAAAAAAAAAAAAAAAAAAAAAGGATGGAATCTACACATTTCAGGAATACCAGAGGAAAGGCAACTCTCTTCCCTTTCTTCCCTCCCCTCGCTTGGATCAATGCTGCATCCATTCCTTGGCTTTTCCAGGTTTCCCAGTCTAACAGCTATAGAGAAAGTCACTCATTTCTGTCCATTCAAGCCCAAATACATGCTATATAATTATGACAATTGGTTCCTCCCAGTCTAAATCTATGTAATCTTTCTTGTGGACACTTTATTTCACCTATGCTCTTTTATCCCATTATGAGGCCTTGTCTTCTTCACACCGTCTGTGTTTAAAGGGGGATCTTGCAGCGATTTCCAAGCTAATTGTGCAATTTCTGACTCCTTTCTCTGATATGACTTGCCTGTTTCCCTGGGTTTGACAAGATGAACAATCAACTCTGACTAAAGAGGTATTTCAGTCTTATTCAAACCCTACAGGAATTGTAACTAGATTAATTTTTCAGGTTGTGCATATACACACTTCATACATTATAAATTATATACATATATATCAGGTGATGAAGTCTACAGTAATTTTATATATTTAAGCCCTTAATATTCAAAGGAAAAATGTATTCCTACAGGCAACAAAATGTCTAGAACAGGAGCGACTTAAGACATTTTTTCTCTCCAGATATATGTTTTTTTATGTAGTGGAGTGATGAGCTGAAAGTTAGCACAGCCTAGTTCAAAATTATGCATAATTTCCTTGACAGAGGCCACTTTCTTGGCTCTAAACCAGGTCAGATTTCATGAAGAGTTACAAGGCTTTTCTCAGCCCACAGTCTTTTCATACAGTTTCCCAAATTTCCATTTAGAAGACAGCTCAAAGTGTAATGCTTCAAAGGATGCTACAACTCACCTAAGGACTTTTCTTTGCATTACAGTATAAGCTTTATTCCTGTAAGGCAAAACTGGCTGATGTTGAGAGCTTATGTCTAAAGAAAAGCTGTAGAGATGTTGTTGTAGAGATGTAGACAGTTTTTCTAAAATCAATCAGCATTTCTTAACCAGTTAGCTTGCAGCACACAGTCTCTAGATAAGTGTGATCAAAGTCCATATAGCAGACACAACCTAATTTGTTTTCCTGGGATCCACCACAGTAGTATGTATCACTGAATGACAGTTAAATTTAAGAAAAAAAATATTCTAAAGCCTGGCTCTTGTTCCTGTTTTGTGGTAACCAAAAGATGCCATTTCACCACCAGTTGCTTCTCTGCTTCCAACCTGGGTGGAAAGTTTCCCTTGATTCTTAGTTGGAAACGTGCTATTTTATGTGTACTTTCCTTCCTAAGGCTATTCTGAGAGGTACTGTCCAACTATATTGCACAGTGTGACAGTATACAACAGTATGGAGACACTGAGGCATGATTTAAGAAAAAAAAATCCACAGAGATTACATATTCCCAAATATTGTGAAAATTGTGATTTTTAGTAAGCAGTAAATCTAATACAAGTTTTTACACTTAGTTGAACAAAATTCTACAAAGAGAATAAAGTTATGCTGGTTAGTATTTCAGCATGCCAGGGTGTATCATAATTTGAGTCAATATTCAAATTTGAAGCTGTAACTGAGCTATTATAGTTTACAGAAAGATTAGCAGTTTTCTATTGATTTGCAATTTGAATCTGCTAAGAAACTTGCAAACTTCTTAGCCAGCATCAAAATGCTCATGGTCACCACCTATGCATTCTCCCAAAACAGGCATTTTTCTTCTGTTTTTCCATTGTATTGTGCAATGTGGCCTGTATCTTGCTGCCCCAGGAACTGCCACGATCATCCTGGCATCTTGGGTCAGGGGACTCAGGGTGTCTTTATCAGACTCAGAGGACTAGCCTCTTTGCATGGGGAAGATCTTGCTTGGGGATTTCTTGGTGACCTCCTAAGACTGGGGCATAGTCCTCTTGCATGTTCCAACTTGCTACTATACCTGTATGTTTTTAATGTTAGGGGAACTACCTCCTAGTAGGTAGTACTTTTATTATTACTGCTAATATTGCACTAATTTAACAGTATAAAATCTGTAACAAAGAGTTTTTCAAAAATGGTAAAAAAAAAAAAAAAAAAAAAAAAGGATGGAATCTACACATTTCAGGAATACCAGAGGAAAGGCAACTCTCTTCCCTTTCTTCCCTCCCCTCGCTTGGATCAATGCTGCATCCATTCCTTGGCTTTTCCAGGTTTCCCAGTCTAACAGCTATAGAGAAAGTCACTCATTTCTGTCCATTCAAGCCCAAATACATGCTATATAATTATGACAATTGGTTCCTCCCAGTCTAAATCTATGTAATCTTTCTTGTGGACACTTTATTTCACCTATGCTCTTTTATCCCATTATGAGGCCTTGTCTTCTTCACACCGTCTGTGTTTAAAGGGGGATCTTGCAGCGATTTCCAAGCTAATTGTGCAATTTCTGACTCCTTTCTCTGATATGACTTGCCTGTTTCCCTGGGTTTGACAAGATGAACAATCAACTCTGACTAAAGAGGTATTTCAGTCTTATTCAAACCCTACAGGAATTGTAACTAGATTAATTTTTCAGGTTGTGCATATACACACTTCATACATTATAAATTATATACATATATATCAGGTGATGAAGTCTACAGTAATTTTATATATTTAAGCCCTTAATATTCAAAGGAAAAATGTATTCCTACAGGCAACAAAATGTCTAGAACAGGAGCGACTTAAGACATTTTTTCTCTCCAGATATATGTTTTTTTATGTAGTGGAGTGATGAGCTGAAAGTTAGCACAGCCTAGTTCAAAATTATGCATAATTTCCTTGACAGAGGCCACTTTCTTGGCTCTAAACCAGGTCAGATTTCATGAAGAGTTACAAGGCTTTTCTCAGCCCACAGTCTTTTCATACAGTTTCCCAAATTTCCATTTAGAAGACAGCTCAAAGTGTAATGCTTCAAAGGATGCTACAACTCACCTAAGGACTTTTCTTTGCATTACAGTATAAGCTTTATTCCTGTAAGGCAAAACTGGCTGATGTTGAGAGCTTATGTCTAAAGAAAAGCTGTAGAGATGTTGTTGTAGAGATGTAGACAGTTTTTCTAAAATCAATCAGCATTTCTTAACCAGTTAGCTTGCAGCACACAGTCTCTAGATAAGTGTGATCAAAGTCCATATAGCAGACACAACCTAATTTGTTTTCCTGGGATCCACCACAGTAGTATGTATCACTGAATGACAGTTAAATTTAAGAAAAAAAATATTCTAAAGCCTGGCTCTTGTTCCTGTTTTGTGGTAACCAAAAGATGCCATTTCACCACCAGTTGCTTCTCTGCTTCCAACCTGGGTGGAAAGTTTCCCTTGATTCTTAGTTGGAAAGGTGCTATTTTATGTGTACTTTACTTCCTCAGGCTATTCTGAGAGGTACTGTCCAACTATATTGCACAGTGTGACAGTATACAACAGTATGGAGACACTGAGGCATGATTTAAGAAAAAAAAATCCACAGAGATTACATATTCCCAAATATTGTGAAAATTGTGATTTTTAGTAAGCAGTAAATCTAATACAAGTTTTTACACTTAGTTGAACAAAATTCTACAAAGAGAATAAAGTTATGCTGGTTAGTATTTCAGCATGCCAGGGTGTATCATAATTTGAGTCAATATTCAAATTTGAAGCTGTAACTGAGCTATTATAGTTTACAGAAAGATTAGCAGTTTTCTATTGATTTGCAAGATCATTATGTTGGCTAGCTTCCTTGATACATAAAAGATATTCGCTCTCTTTATTGAGAAATAATTGGTCAGAATCAGCTTGTTTCAGACAGAGCAAAGAAGGTTCTAATTTTGCCCATGTCCTCTGAGGGTCCTCATTCAGCAGACATACTAAAGAATATGAGATTTAACAGTCACCAGACAGTTAATTAAAAATAGAATGTGAAGCGCCTAGTTTTAGCATAATAACATGCTATTTGGAGTAGTCCAGGAAGATTCCAAGTATTAATTGCCTGAAGGGATTCAACTATGCTATTTGCCATGTCCCAAAACAACATCCTTAATGAGTATGCAAGAAACTACTCCCCACCCTTTCTACTGAAAATGTAATACTCAGTGAGAGAACTCATTCTTCCAAGGAGTGCATATCAGTGTTACTGCTTAGTGGTGAGGGCTCTCACTGGGCAGAGGAGCTCCTAGCATTGAGTCGAGCATAATTTCTCTTTGGAAGAAAAGCAATGTAATTGAATTATGCAGGGGTTTTTCTGCCAAGTACTCTATGTCAGCAGAATAATAAACACAGTTAAAGCAAAGTAATATTAAAGCAAAAATAAAATTAACTTCTATTTTGTCATCTTAGTGTTTTTACCTGCCACTCATATGAAAAAGTATTGTTCTTTAAGCAACTCTTTATGGTTTTTTATTATGATTCTCTGTTCTCCTCACTTATTTGGCATTATGAAACTAGTTTCACAATTCATTTAAATCTTGGCAATGATTAACCTACAGTGCTTATGTTGCAAGTCAGCTCAGTTGTGTATGCTAGCAGATGCCATTGGGGGGATGGAGAGGGCATTTGTTTTGTCAGAGAACAACTTAAAGAGATACAAGTGTTTTAAATACTTCCATTATGTTTTCCCTCCCTCAATTTTCCCTCCCTCAGAGTAGTGGTTCTGCAATGATGAAGAGGAACAGGTGTATGTGAAAGTCATGTTTGTGAAAGCAAATTTTTTTTCTACTTCAGCCTGTAGAGAGGTTTGCACTGCAGTCTGTTGTAGTCAGTAAAAGTGGTTTATTTTGTCACTTCTGTAACTAATAAAATTTGCTCCAGCTGGCACAGGCTCTGCAAGTAAGAAAAATGGACTATGCATATTCTAAGGGTGCATCTCCACAGTTTTGGCATC
The DNA here is from genome assembly GCF_017590055.1 of Onychostruthus taczanowskii. NCBI lineage: Eukaryota > Metazoa > Chordata > Aves > Passeriformes > Passeridae > Onychostruthus > Onychostruthus taczanowskii. Next base: position 63,133 of record NW_024499385.1, read on the forward strand.
TTCTCCACACAACAACCTCTCAGCTCAAGGAGTAAGTGAAATGGTATGTCAAGTGGACAGAGAGGGAAAGGATAGAAAAGTTAACTCTGCAAGTGAAGTTGAACAATGCAACAAGAATGAACAGAAATTAGAGCTCACAGAGTTCTAAGACAGCAGTGCTGTTATAGGCACCATAACACAGGCTTAACCTTTTTCACCTCTTAGTGAGAGATTACTTTCATTCTGTTTTATTGCCAGGAAAGGTATAACCTGTTTTTATTAATATTCTATTAGTGTTTCCTATATTGCATGGCAAACTACAGGAGCTAGGCTTCATGACCTCCCCATACCACACAATACTGACACAGTGCAGCAAAAGTAGAAAAGAGAGAGCAGAAGTAGAGGGTGGAGGCAACAGATATTTTACCAAGTTTTCTAGTTTCCTTCTATTTTTCTTCTTTGTTAAAAAGCAAATTCTGTTGCACCTAGTTGGTCTGGACTAGTGGTTGCATTTTTACAAAATCAGAAAGAAGTAGTGTGTGAAGAACCTTTGGAGGTCATTTAGTGCAGTCTCTTACATTAAGGGCAAACTTCAAGGGTAGAGCAAGTTATCCAGGGCCTCATTCAGAAGAACATCAAGGAACACTCAGGCCTGTCTGCTCCCTTTGGGAAAGGAGCCAAACCACATTAACAAAAGCTAGAACAGTAGGAGATTCTCCAGCCACTGGTTCCACAGTGCCCAAGTGAGACAAGCAGGCCAGCCGCTGGATAACAAAGCTCATGATGAAGCAGAGCTGTAATGGAACTTAAGGCAACTACATCCATACCACAGATCACACAGAGACAGAAGGCCCAAGCCTAAATTTAAAGGGAGTTCCTAGATCCAGGGACAGAGAATGTGAAGGTAGAAGTGTCTTAGGTGAGGATGGTCAGCACAATTTTGGCCAATTAGTACATTTAGGGTCTTTGAGAACATATCACTAAGACAGAGAAGGATAGAAACAATACCATTCTTTTCTAGGTTTCTTCTTAAATGAGGATACTAAATGACATAAGATCACTCTCCAAATAGAGGAAATTCAGCTCTGCTGGATGGAACAAATCAATCTGAAGTTGCAAAAAAATCTTGCCTACTGTGGCCCTTTCAAGGATTCTGCTGGACAATTAAGCAACATCATAGGGCATTCCTGGAGTTAAAATACATAATGTGGTTTCTTTGCATCTATTTTTTCTGTGACTTCTAGTCATTGACTGCTGGTACTGGTCCTTGAGACAATCTTTATCCCTTACTTTTTGGAGAGTTTGTCAGCTTGTCTGCCAGATATCTTGCACTTGGAAACTTCTGTTGACCACTGTAAGTTACTGTCCAGAAAGGCAGAATGCCTATTCCAGGTGCCAGTGTCAGAGAGGCCTGTGTACACACCTTTTTGCTTTGTTGTTTATCCATCTCATATTTACAACAAAATAGACAATATTCAGGCTTTCATAAAGTAAATGGAAGCCACAAATTTAAGAAAGGAAGCTATCTGTCACAGTACAAATAGTCTACCCAACCTCATGGACTAAAAAGCACCACAAACTATCACCATGTAAACTTATTACAGGCCCAGCTCAGCCTGAGGATTTCTACAAAGCTCAGCCATGAGATTTTCCCTTTAGCAAACCAATACAACTCTTGAGTTTCACTCTTTTTACAGAAGCCACAGGAGTTTACTGAAAGAGGAAATTGTCATGCAAAGGCTGCCCATGAGCCAACAGCATTACTCTGCTAGCAACTCAAGTACAAGCAAGTATGTGCATTTAATGAAAAGTGGCTCAATAAAGGATTACAAAGAAAATCTCAATCTTGTTAGAAACCTGTGTGGTGATATCCGCACATGCTCTGGTGTATCATTCCTCAGTAAACATGCTATATTGTAAATATATGTGCCACCCACACCTGCCTAGATTCCTCAGCCTTTGGTTAGCAAAGATTTATATATCTGCTGAATGCAGGAATAGTTGTTGTTATAAATGAAAAGTGCTTTGGAATTCAATAGCTCATATTCAAGACTTTTGAATCCAATTTTTCCTTATTCCCTTTTTGAAACAATATCAATTCAGGAAATCCAATTATAAGTAGGCCCAATTCAGTAGCAAGCTCTAAGACACGGCTAGTCAGATATTACTCATCGTTTGCTTTCATTTAGCTAATTTCCAGGCAAATCGTTTTTGACATTCTTTAACTGTATTTTCCCACAGTTTCTCAGGTATTTCCCATGTAATAGGAATTAACAATTCCCAACGACAAAATAAGGTATTCTATCTGGATAGGGGACCTACTTGTACCCCGACACTCCCTGCAACAGGAGCATCTGTTGTGTGAACTACAATACCAATTTTTCTTACAATTTAAACATTTACATTTTACCCAACTAGCATGCCTGGTGTTTGGATGGATTAAGCAGGGTATATTATGAGGCACTGATCTAGGTTGTAACTCTCCCTCGTCTTTGTATAAATCACAGGCTAAAGCCAAAATACCAGAATTTCCTGCCCGGAATAGTCCAGATCCCCCTGTTTGTGATGGCACCGGCCCTTGCCAGGGTGGATATCGAAGGTATTCTAAAGTCTGTCCAGGCGGTACTTGAAACCACTGATATAAGCTTGGTCTCACTGCCCAGTCAGGTGTGATCCTGCGTGTGTTTTCCCAATTCATTCTTGATTGATGAGGATCCACTCTTATTCCTTGGTCTGGATCATAGGTATGTTCATAAGTGTTGCCTGGAACTGATCTTAAAAAGACAGTATCATTTCTATTTAAAGTTCTAGTCATTTAACCCGCTTTTCTCCTTGCCTCATAGGTAGCATACAAAAAAAAATGTTAAACTTTTATTTCATAAGGTGATAACCCCAGACTTAAAATCCTGTACTAGGCTCCTTTCTGCGCTGTACTTATTTTTGCCCCCATATTTGATGTAAAAAGGCACAGCGCGATCCCACGCCGACCAAAAACAGAATGGAAATCGCTACCGATTAAAAAAACCCCCGCAATTAAGAAGCGAAAAACTGCAAGTTTGCGTTGCACAGTGCAGCCGCCTGCACAGCTTTTAAACGTGCCGCCGGCCGTAGCAAAGAGCTCGAATTGGCCGCGCCGCGCTGAGGAGCAGAGCCCGCCCGCGCCGCACGCGGCCGGGGCCGCCCCGCCGAGCCGCAGGGACAGGACGGGGCCGGCTGAGCGCCCCCGCTCCCTCCGAGCCGGCGCCGCACCGCTGACACCGGCGCGCGCGTTCCAAAAGCGGCCGAGTCGCGCCGTCTGCGGCCAAACCCAGCGTGCTACCGTAGCCCACCCTGCGGGGCTGCGCAACCCCTGCGTGCCCCGAAACAGAGCGAAAAAGACAAGTCTCTGCTCAGAGACCTCCCCCGAGCTCCCCACTCCCCTCCCGGAGCGGAGACACCCACCCAGACCGGTGCGGATCCGCGCAGGCGCGGTCTCCTTACTGAACAGGACTCTCTCGAGCAAGAGAAAACTGCCCTGTTCCCTCTGGGAAAAATCTGTTCTCCAAAAAGGAGCCGAGGCAGGATATATCGTACTCCCCAGACTTGAGGAAGCTTGGTCCGCACACCTGGCATACAAGCCCTTTGGCCCACACTTCTTGTAATAGGTAACTCAAATCCCATGACAAAGTTGTACAGATCAATAACACTCGCAGTTATTTATGTCATTGCCTTCAGTATTTCATGCAACTTGAATCTAAATAACATTTAATGACATTTCTCCCAATAAGTTTGAAAATCCCCATCTGAATATTTCTTACACCTTGAAGGTGGTGTTTTCCTTTGTTTAAGTATAATTAATTTTCTAATATACTACCAGCTTTTTTCCAAAATACTAACAGAGAGACTGGTTCAACACACGTCAATTATAGGCCATAAAACACTTTGAATCTTACTTTATTTTTGATTTTAACTGCTCAATTCTTTTTGTAAACCATTAGGATTCACACTATTCTTCTTTAACATTTCACAGCTATTTTAAATGTCCCCAGAAGCTTTTTTCAATTTTCTAACGTTTCTCAAACCTCTTCAAGATTTCAAAAAAAACCTACACTTCAGAAAGGAAAAAAAAGGATTCCCAAAGCTTTCTTTAAACTTCAAGGCTGTATTAGTCCTTCTCACATAGTCTCTCCACTGAAGTTGTATACTATTCCCAAATGTGTGCACCCAGTTGGAAATACATACCTCTTACTGCTTCCTTCATAGACTATCATTACTTACTTTTAAAATATCCCCTAAGGCTTCTTCAATGGCCTTTCCCACAAACCTTCAAAAGGTTTAATTTCTTTTATTATACACTCCTTTAATTCATACACGGCTTAAAACCATAGCTTTTGATAACTTGGGCAGTTATCAGATCTTTCCCCGTTGATTGTGGAGAAGGCGGGACTAACTTCTGCCACCCGGTCTGGTTTCAACCTTTTTATTAGTATTACCAATACCAGTATCAGTACATTCACCAGTCTGATCTTACACAAATCTACGGATTTAAACTGCAGGGAGAGGAGAAGAAAAAAACTTGTTGGTATCTTTTTAGTGTGACTTTGCCATCTTTTACTCCTCTCTCTTTAAAGAAAAAATCATCCTGGGTCGATCCTGGACTTCGTCCTGGACTCATATGGCTCTTTCTCACCAATTACAACTTTATTTTATATCTGTGCTTTTTGATTAAAATGCCTCTGCAATTTTAAGAGGTACACAGCAACAGCTACTGCAGCACAGAAAAGCCTTTTGTAATTCAAAGCAGCAATTTACACCGTTTTAAAGAGAGCACTTTGAATACCTTTAAGCCTTCTATCGGCTAGCTTGTTTATGATTCTTAGCCGAAATGCTCTGAATCAAAAACTCCACTCCAGTTAGAAATCCTTTGGTTAATGTTTTAAAACAACCTGTAGTTTCAGCCCGCGCGTTCCCCAATAGGTTCGCTGCGCTTTGTATGTTTCCCTTGCCTGGGATTTTTCCATCCCCCTCCCACTCGCCGCTTGCCGGCCTGGGCCCCGCCCGTGCCGCTTCCTCGCCTGAGGCGAACAACCAAGAGACAACAACTTTACTTCTCAGGCGGGAGGGGGCTGGGATCAGCTGGGCCTGACCTGCGCCGATTTGATTCTAGCCTGCTCTGTGGGTTACACCGAGACGGCTCTGCGCCGCTCACTTTGCCACAAATTGGGTTTTTAATATAGCTCCTACCGGGGAGTCAGGATCAGTGCCAGAATGCATCTGGAGGCTTTTCCGTAGCCTCTCCAGCCACTCCGTAGGAGTCTCGTCCCTCCCCTGACGCTCCCCCAAGGCTTTTCCCAGATTCTGTCCTTTTGGCACAGCCCCCTGTATACCTTGGATGACCATATACCTTAACTCCACCAACTTCTGCCTGTGTTCTTCTAGTAGGGCATTCCACGATGGCCTTTGGCTGGGCCACTTAGCCTCCCCACTTCCCCCTTGTGGGTTTCTGTTCCCAATCCTTAATCGCCGCTGTCCGGATCATGTCCCGCTCCTCAGCGTTAAACAGCGATTTCAGGATAGCACAAATATCATCGTACGAATATATGCTATTTCCCAGAAACTCATCAAGCCGTTCCGCCACCCCCAGGGGATCGATCATCCATGATTTTCCCCATATCTTTCTTAAAGGCCCGCACATCCTCGAATTTATTGGCACATTCACATAACCGATAATACCCGGAGTGGTTGGGACTTCCCTCAGTGGGAAGAGCCCTTGTTGTCCCTCCTCCTCCCAGCCATCGTCCGCTTTTGTCCGATTTAGTTAGTACACGCAATGAAGCCAGACAACCACCATTAATAGTTTCCTTGTTAACTCATTAATTGTGTGGAGAACAGAGCCACAGACTTTCTGTTAACAAGTCTCTTACCTTTTCCCTGGATCCAGCGAGGTTCCTCGTTCCTCCTGATCCGTCAGTGGTCCCCGGGACCCCTCCCCTTCGTTCCCCTTTTCTCCCTTCTGGGGTCCCTCCGTGTGTGTGTTCCCAGGAAAAGCCAGTACTCGCTCCCTGCTTTCCGGACCTTTTCCTTGTCTCCTTGGTGTGTGTGTTTTGGGACACTTTTTCACTCACTTCCCCTTTGCCCGACCGTCTCCCTCGCGGGAGGACGGAACTGCGGTCTCCAGGTCCACACTCACTTAGTGAAAATTTCACGTCTCATACACACACACCCACACACACACACCCACACGACCACCCTTGTACCCAACCCCGCGATACTCACGGTTCCTTTTTCTCGCGTGGGATCTTCATGCACGTAGATTTTATGGGTAAAAATTGGCCGGCTTCCACGGAGAGCTATCTCCATGCTCTAGAGCTCAGGGCCCGTCCCCCGTTTTGGTGTTTCCGTGGCTAGTTTTTAAGGCTGCCAAAAAGTTCGTTTTTATCTGGTTTGTTCCACTGGGTACCCAGCCTCACCCGGCCGCTGAAACTCCGTCGGGGCGCCGCCCAGGATTTTGGGCTGGAAACCCCCGGGACCCTTTACCAGATCACGGCGGCTTGGTCACCAAATTGTTATAAATGAAAATTGCGAGTCAGCCAATTTTAATAAAAATATGAAAAATAAAATTTATTTCGCGACCGTAATAACAGTCCGATAGCCACCACCAAAAACGGACAGCGTATCACCCCCGGTCGATGATACGGGTGAACGAGAGGAAAGCACCCCCTCACTGGTGCCTTGACCTCCCCGTCCACACCAACTGCTTCGAGGTAGCAGTTCTTATACAGTTTATTTCGCCCGCGGCAGAAAGTCTTTGTTTCTTTCAGAGTTCTTCATATTCATGTTGGTATCTTTCTTTGGCTTGGGCTGCACAAAGCCTTCATCTGGGAATAGAACGATGCACTTCCCTGGTTCCCGGAATCTGGCATTCAGATTCAGGGTGATGATGATCCTGGCCCCTCTCAGATAAGCATCTCGTCTGGGCTACGGTGATATCCATCTGCCGTGGGTCATCTGGCCAAGAATTCCCAACCTGAAGGAAAAAGGGATTCTTCCCCCCCCTCCGCAGTTTATTTTATACACTTAATATTTTGTACAGCGTTTATTTCCATGAATTGCTAATTACATTCTTAACAGGAGTATCACTGAGCTTTGGAGGAGCTGCAGCAGCCATCAGCTCATGCATATGCCACTGTCAATTCACTAAAGTCTGTTGGACAAATTCCAGCACTCTGCAGGGAAAGAAAAAAAATGAAACAAAGAGAAAGAAAAAAAAAATAAAAAAGGAGTTGGCAGAGATAATGGGATATGCCATAAATTATTGTATCTCTTTTTTTATTCTGATTCTTGAGGTTCTTTGGGGTTTTTACCTCCTTCATTAAGCTGGTGTTTGGTATTTGCACTGGTTAGGGCCACCCTAAGCTAATTGTCAATCTATTAACTAATTGTTAACTTAGCTGTAAGTGAGGACAGAGAGAACTCGGAGCCTTTTCATGGAATTATTAAATTTGGAGAAGACCTCTGAGATCACCGAGGCCCATCACTAACCCAGCACTGTGCTCACCACCACACCATATCCCTGAGCCACATGCACACACCTTGGAGCACTTCCAGGGACTGGTGACTCCAGCACTTCCCTGGACAGGCCATTCCCATGCTTGACCACCCTTCCACTAAAGAAATTTGTCCTAACATCCCATCTGAACCATTCCTGGTGCAATTTTGGGCCATTTTTTCTTTTCCTATCTCTTTTTTAATTGGGAGAAGAGACTGACCCCTACCTGGCTGCACTCTCCTGTCAGTTCCAGAGTCCAGGCTGTTCTTTGCTTCCCAGAGGAGAATCCTGGATGCCCAAGGAAATGCTCCACACACTAAAAGGACACACTCAATGGAAAACAATTTCCCAGGAATTTCAGGATGCAGGGGAAGAGCTCCCAGGGGTCAGGATGGCCGAGCGGTCTAAGGCGCTGCGTTCAGGTCGCAGTCTCCCCTGGAGGCGTGGGTTCGAATCCCACTCCTGACAACTTCTTTGCTGGCCAGAGCCATCTCACAGGGAATTCTGCTGCCTCTCTGTGTAAGAGACGTTCCTGGAAATCCCTCTGGTCTGGTCGAGTCCCAGGATTAACACCCGACTATTGGTTGTTCATGTTCATAAAAAGTGTCCCTTCCACTAATCAACACCTGTTTCAGGTGGGGTTTTATTTTTCCATAGGATCAACCTGGCTCAGGTGGAATTTTGGCATTTCTGGTGTTTTACAGGCACTGGGGCAGCTGGTGAAAAGTGGGCTCACCTGTCTCAGGGGGGAAAAAGAGTTCTAAGCCATGAGTTTTGGGGCTGATTGAGGGCTTTAAACAAGGTTTGAAGGGGAAGGGGATAAACCCAGGCTCCTTGGGTGAGCCCAGGGGTACCATGCCAGTGTCGGGATGGAAATCCATCTGCTTGTGGCACGGAAGGCTCTACAGAGGGACCTGGACAGGATGGAGAAATGGGCTAAGTTAAAAAATGAATAAATATGGCACTTTGTGACAGAATACAGTGGCCATGGTGGCATTTGGTCAAAGACTAGATGTGATGATCTTGGAGGTTTTTACCAAACCTATCAATTCTGTGGTTCTCAAACTCAGAAATCCTCTTCAAACCTAAACAAGACAACACGGAAAAGAAAAATAAAAAGCAGTAGCTGCAGCAGTTAAACCCAGAACAGTCTTTTTACTGCACCATTTTTTCCCTAATGCCTGTGAGGCTTCATAACATTTATACTGCAAATTCTTTGAGATGATGTCTTTTATTGAGTGTTTTATCCAGCCCTGCAGTGTTTGAGTACTGCTGGTAGTAGAAATATCCTCATCTGTCAGAGCAGGAACTCTCAGCAATAACTGCTCCACTCCTCTTTCACAAGATTTTTTTGGTTATAGCTTATCTCCATTGCAATCAAATCCCAGACCCTGGATTTCTTCCATCATTAATTTTCAAAACCAGTATCAAATCCCTGAGATCCTTGTGTGCCTCCCAGGCAGACAGGGGAGTCCAGCAAACAAAGGTGCACAGAAAGAGCAGGAAAACTGGTTTGTCTTGAAAAGCAAAGAAATTGGACCAGATGAATCATCCCATCTTCACTTTCTTAATAAGGGCAATGCAGCAGCACTTTCTGCAGACTTGGGTGTGCACCTTCCTTTAAATATCATTGCCAAAGTACTTTTTCTGCTGTGGGGAAGGGGGAAAAAAAGTGCAGGGCTGATGTCAGGGAAGTGATGAATTTCAAGTTTTAAGTTAAAAAAATAAACTCTTCATTTGAGACAGACATTTTGGAAGGAAACATTTGGCTGCTGCAAGAGCCCAAACCTTAGAAGGTTTTTGTCATGGTCAGAGTTGGCAACTTCACCACTACCCTGAGCAGCCTGTTTTGATGTTTGACCACATCTCCAGTGAATATTTTTTTCCTGATAGCCAACCTGAACCTCCCCTGGTGCAACTTGAGGCCAGCTCACCTTATCCTGTCATTACTTGTGTGGGAGAAGACACCAAGCCTTGTCTCTAATTAGAATATCCGAGTGCAACAGCTTTCTCAAAATCAGATATTCTGGTGCAATCAGCAATGAGATGCTTCCCCCAAAACTGCTGGTGAACAGAGAGGATTGAGTGTTTTGGGATCAGCTGACTCCCACTGTGGAATGGTGCTGGTCCAGCACATCAAAATACCAAGCAAGTGTTGGTAAACTGCTGAGGATGGTGGAGAGCAACTCCGAGTATTTCAGAAGTCAGGAGGGAGATGAGATTAAAAGGAAACAATGTGTGCAATTTGTCTAATCCATGACTAAGGGGAGCAGAACTGTCCACGGGCATTTGCAGAATGTAAAACCAACAAAGAATGAGAAAGATTGGGTTAGAGAGGAACAAATAGTGTTATTAGGAGCAGTGGGAAATGAAAGAAAATACAGCCTGAACTGCTTGGAATTTAATGCATTTTTCTGTAGAATTCCTGTTATGCAACATTTGTGTTAAAAACTTCATCTTTCCAAAAATGTCAGGGGTTTTACAGAATAACTGATGATAATTCATCATCTTTTGTTGTTATTATTGTTTGTAAATAGAAACAACCAAAAAAAATTTCTAGCTTTCAGTGATGGACTTAAAAAGAAACACCATCTGTAGACTAATTTTTAATAAACAGGATTATATAATAAAAGACATTTGGTTGGAATTTACTCTGATTTCTGGGTTTTTGGAAAGGCAGAAAGAATCTCCTTTGGACACACCAAGTCCAATTTAGAAATGCCTCAGAAGCAGGACTGTTATGAATAAAAAGTTATCTATTTTTGTTTAAGGTTACAGAGCTAAAACCGGTTGGACCGGTTGCTGTTAAATTAGCTTCATTGTTAAGAGTTCTTCTTTAATTGCCCATCAATGATTCGTGATTTAGCCATGGTCCTCCCGATGCTTGCCCGGGAGCTACACCTGGACACAGCAGCCCAGGAGAATAGGAGTGGCCTGAGACCACGTATGCAGATGAGGAATGCACTGCTCCAAAATCTTCCCGTTTTCTAGGAAAACCCCTAAAAACAACGAACCAATATAGAATTAGGGGACCCTAGGTGATGTCTAAGGATGGGCGCGAAGTCCAGTACCTGCTTGGATCCTTTTTGCTCCTCACCCTGACCTAAAAGGATGTTCACTGGGGAGGGGACCCGAAGTGTTGGACCGAAAAGTAGGAATCTGCGAATCTCCCGTGAGGATGCAGTCCCCAGCTCTGCCTGCAGACCAGCGGACAGAGCTGCATCACCCTCCTCCTCCGTGCCACTCTTGGGGACAGCGGTGGCGTGGGCGCGACCCGTCGATTTCTCCCCACCTGAGCTGAATCTCTTTAATAAAGGCATTAAAAAGGAGAAAGATCTCCTGCCCATTTATTTCAGGACCATGTAGGAGAAACACTGGAATTTGATGGTAGAGAAGAAAATTGGTTGAATTTCCCAGGAAAACATTCACTGCAGGTCCCCAAAAATGTCTCCAGTGCCTTCCAGACTTCATATATATTTATATAGACACGTGTGTGTATGTATGTTCATATACACAGATGCACATACGTATATTTATATATACACATAAATATGTATTCACACATATATATATAGGGAACCAATGCTTTACACATGGAATTTTGTAGGAAATTAATATCCTACTCCCCAAATCTGGCTTGCAGAAGCCAAATGGTGGGAGAGATATTTCTTTTCAGATCCCATAAGGTGTAAGATACTCCCCGCAAAATGATGCAACCCAGAAGGAACTCTGAAGGTCTTGAGGAAAATTAGCTGCATAAATAGCCAGGTGGGTGGATAAACAGAGAGACAGGAACATGGGATTTGCTTGTTCCAACAACTTTTAAGTGGACACCAACTTGGAAAAAGTTGCTCCTTTTCTGATGAGCTTTAATATTCAAATTCACAGGAATGTTGTGGTTTTCCTAAAGTCAGAATAATCTCAGCAGCTGATTCTTGCAGCACGGCCAGCACTTTGATTGGCATCCAAATATTCTGGAGCAGGGATCTGCTCTTGGCCAGGGGACTTCAGGACAGCCTGCTGACAAGTGAAGTTCAGTCAGTGGCCTGGTGTTCTTCTTTAAAGTGACCCAGCAGAATGTGGTGAGAACATGTTCAGCTTTAAAACATTGGGCATTGGGTTACTGCTTTAGAATGTCTTTACTCTAGAATACTTTAGAATATCATTATAATACTTTAGAATGTCTTTCCCAGGGTGAATATCCTGAGCTGGGAGGGATCCACAAGGATCACTGAGTCCAGGTTCTGGTCCTGGACATCCCAGCAATCCCACCTGTGCCTGAGAACCTTGTCCAAACCCTTCTTGAGCAGCCTTGGAGCTGTGATCATTCCCTGGGGAGCTGTTCCAGTGTCCAACCAGCTCTGAGTGAAAAACTCCTCCTAACTTCCAACCTAAACCTCCCCTGGCACAACTTCAGACCATTCCCTCGTGTCCTACTGTTGGAAATTATACCAAGTTCAAAAATTTTTATACAACTTTAGTCAGGGGTTTTTGTTCACCTTTGTCATGTGGGAAGGGAACTGAAGTTTATTTGAAAAAGATTGTTTTACCAGGCGAGGTCTGATGAAGTCTGAACATCTCAGTGGATTGGGAGTAGCACAAAAAATACACAAAAGATAAAAACTATTAACTCCAACCATCACTCATCACCATGGTCCAAAACACCTGTTCTGGGAAAAGAGAGATAAAAGAAAGGAGAATGAGAACCTAATTAATATCAGAGACAAAGAACTCCATATCCAGTAGGAACCCAAATATTAAGAACTGCACTACTTGGGACCAATGAACATCCAACCAATTAATTTCTATGGGTTTTGACTGTATAACATATATAATAATGATAACGTTCTAATAATATATAAAATATATAAAACAAATTAATAAAAATACAATAATATATAAAATATATTAAAAATCTAGTAAAGTTCATGTGTGATGGAACGGTTTTCTCTGCACAACCCAGGCAATGTTTGCATGAAATAATTTCTGTTACAATCCCATCCTATGATCTGATATAATCTCATAGCACAGCGGGAAGTGATCTTTCTTTTTCCTTGGAAAATGCCTGTTTTCCAAATGTACTGCAATGGTTCCATATTTGAGCAGGAAGGATTTGGAGAGAGGGAGGAAGACACTCCAAATTCCAGGTGTTTGCAGTGAACTAATTGACCAGGCAATTACGGAGGGTTCCCAAGGCTGCTCCAGCCTCGGGGCCTTATGGGAGGCTCTGTGGTGGTATCCAGACAAATCACCGCCCACACACCCTGACTAATTACTGTTCTTTGCCCAATTAGCACATACCAATCCTCCAAGCAAAAGCAAAACATCTGCACCCAGTGAAAGGAAGGCCCTGAGCTGAATCTAGAATGTGTCTCCTCTTTCCAGGAGGAAATCTGTGCTGGTTGGGGCTGTTCATCCCTGTTTGAGCATGAAATAAAACCAGAGCTGATAATAAACACACAAAAATTGTGTTCCAGCTCCTGCAACACCCTGAAACACAGGGAGGAGCTGACACAGGAAAGTCAAAGGGGTTCCAGTCCAAGTTTTATTCCATGCCCTCCTTAATTGCTTATAATCTACATGGGGAAAGCAATAATTTCTCTTTTCTTTCTCAGTTGCACTCCAGTATTAAGAATCCAACTGCATTTTTCCCCTTTCAATCATCAGGCCCAACCATTATTTTGACAGGGCTTTCTTCAGTCTGAGCTTGCTATTACTGCATAGTGGATGGTTTATATTGCTAATTAGCGTCTATTAAGGCTGTTATCCCATTCAAGCCTTGATGAATGGAGATGGAAAGGAACAAAGCATCAGAATAAATCAGCGCAGGAGAAACTGAGCTCTCCTGTGGGAAATCTCTCCAAGTTGAAAGTGCCTGGATGTGTGCAGTGGAATTTTATATGTGTACCTTGTATCATTGATGTTATGGCTTTCAAACCTGTTATCCATGGTCTGGATACTTTAAAACAGAAGAGTTGGCATCCTAGGTGTTCTGGCAACAGCTTCCTCTCTCCAGGATCCAATGAGAAACTGAAGATAACCAGGAGAAATATAAGAACTGGGGGAAAAAAAATATGCATAACATAAAATCACTGTTCAAAAATCTTAAATTCAGTAGTTTCCCAAACTTGAGGTGTTAATGGCCCTTGATAAAAGTTATACTGGGCAATGATATCCAGAGAAAACAGAACATTTATAACCTGTGGAAATGGGAGAGGCAAAGGAGAAACCCTTTTGCCTCCTTGCGGTGTTGGGGAGCTGAATTTTGGAAAGAGTAAAGGTCACTGATTCTGAAATGAAGATTATTACAGAGAAAAGAGGAAGGCAAGTCATGTCACTGCTGAAGGGAATGTGATTTCCAGGAATAACCCATCAGGTGGACTCTGAAAGCCCCAGACAGAGCCCAAGTCTCTGGCTGAGCCTTGCAGTCCTCATACAGAAATCTCTCCCCATGAAAAAAGTCATGAATCAGAGCTTCTTTTTAACAAGGCATCTGAAAAGAAAACCAAAGGAAATATCCTGCCTCTTCAACTTCCCAGCCTTTCCTCTTCCTGACACCCCCGGTTTTGGGATGTAGGGTGGCACAGGCATCTTTCTTGTTCCATATGAGCTGGCAGAAACCCCAGCAGGTTTTTACATGAACACTCACACAGACAAAACCACTGCTGGCATTCCATCCCATAGTGAAAAATCAATTCCAGCCCTTATCCTGTGTCTTTCCCTTTTTTCTGTGACTTTTTCATGGGATGCATCAAAACCAAGTCTGCCTCCAAACCCCATGCATTGAGATTTCCCTGCCTTTATTTGGACAAAACACTTCCATGTTTTCCCATTGAAAGAAGACTCCATATGTGGTGTAAGCTGGCCAAGTTGCAAAAATCCTGGTGAGATGGACCAACAAATATGGGCTCTGGAGCTGGGATTGTGCTCCCTGTGTTGTAGATCTCCACATAATTCCATCTGCAGAAAAAAAAAAATCAATAAAAGGGAGTTGATGGATACGACTGGAGGGGGAAGTCAAAGCCCATCTGGAATTAAATCTGGTGAGGGACATGAAGGGCAGCAAGTTTTCTGCAGGAATATCAGCAGCAAAACGAAGAGTGAGGAAAATGAGGGGCTGCTGCTCAGCAGGGTGGGAATTCTGGTGGCAAAGAACATGGAAATTGCCCAAGTACTTCATTTAAGTCTTTGCTGGTAAAATCAGTCTTCAGAAATCCTAGTTTCTTGGGCCAGAGCAGGGAAGATTTATCCTCAGGGAAGGATGATCCACTCAGGGAACACTAGGACAAAATAGACTTATAGAATGCATGAATGGAGGACAGGATGGGTCCGTGGGATCTGATGTCATTGCAAAGTCACTCTCACTTATCTTTGAAAGGACATGGTGACCATGGAAGTTCCCAGGTGCAGAAGGAAGCAAATTCCACTCCTGTCCTTCAAGAAGGACAGAAAGGGAACTCAGGACAGAGAGCTCCTCAGGAAGCTGATGGAGCAGCTAGTCTTGGGAATTGGTTTGGAACACACATCCAGTTCTTTGAATTTCATTGAGGGAACTTAATGGTCATTGTGGGCAATGCCTGTGGGAAACTGGAATTGATGGTGTGCTGAGATCCCTGGGTTTGGAGTCTCTGCTTGTCTGTCTCTTCACGCTCTTTGCAAACTGCTCTGAGCAGGAACAATCTGTTCCTTCAGTCCTTAACTGCTGTGGGATTTTGCTCTGGGTCTGGATCCTACCACAACCAAAATGTTAAACATTCCAAACCAGAATAATTTGGATGGATTGTTGACACCAAGGGCTGGAAGAACTGAATTTAAAAGGGTGGAATGACCGACTGGAGAGGCCCTTTTTATGAAGATCTTGGACAGCCCCACGTAAATCATGGACAATGTTCTCAGGAACATGGTGATTCTTGGAGTTGTCTTGTGCAGGACCAAGAACTGGACTCAATATTCCTTGTGGGCCCCTTCCAACTCAGAACATTCCATGGTTTGGTGATCCTGTGAATTCTGAAGTCATTGCTGCCTGTACTGGCAGGTCTCCAGCTGGCACATGGATGAGGACATCAGGACAGAAATGTTTGGATCTGGACCCAAATCCCTCCAGTCTCATATTCCCACATTCCCCTCTCAAGAACTGCAAGCCACAGACCAAAGATCCTGATAGGAGACAAGCAGGCAGAGCAGGGGTTATCTGCCCCAAGGATGCTCTTCCAGCCCATTCCCAAGAGTCTGATCTATCCCAAAGTATTTTTGAGCTGGATTTAGATGTGATGACCTGGCTGTCCTATGTGTGTGGCTGTTGCCTTTTCTGTGTGTTTTCCTTGCAGTTTTTTAATTCATCTAAATCAAAAACCCTCTGGCAAAAGAGCAGAGATCTCAAAGGTTCTCAAGGGTTATATTTCCACAAGATTCAAAACCAGCAAGACACAAATCTGAAGGGAAATATACTTCATTAACTCAGATACTTTTGGTGCCATTGTTTTACTCTCTTTATTAACACACAGAAAGGGGAACAAGTTCATTTTCCTCTTCAAATAAGGAAAACAAATATTATTTTACATGCTGCCAGGCAAAGGCTAGAAGAGAAAATCTCTGCCCACTAATGCTGTTCTATTCAATGCACAACTAAAATCATATTTGCTTTGATAGAAAATCTTTATCCTGAGATAAAGACAAGTCTCTGGTCTCTTTTTGGAAGGCCTGGTAGGAACAAAACTTATATTGAGGGTAATGCACAGGTTATGGATATAATAATAGATAGTTTGAAAATCTGGATGTTTGGAAAATCAGCATTGACCAACTTGTGGTGAGTCAAGCATGAGGTATTCTGCAAAAACATGGAAGAAACCCAACAATGGAGAAGAGGAATGACCCAAAATTCTTCTTAACAGAGAATCAGCCAAAATACAAACTAGTAATGAATAGTTATTAAAAAGTTATTCTTATTTTATACCTAAAAATAATGATAATTTTTTGGTGTCTAAAACCCAAAAGCCACTGCAGCAACACCACAAAAACAACAGCAAAAATGGTACTTGAAAAATAGCTGGAGTTATGTTAAAAAAGGTTATGATTCCCTGGTGTGAAAGTGCACTTTTTGTGTTCCTTTTTTTCACGGTGTTTATGTTTCTTAGGAAGTTTTGGGAAGAGAAGTTAGGAGAAAACCAATTTGTTTGAGTAATTTTCTGCTGAACATTCTGACAAGGGAACTTTCCACTTCCAACTGTGCATTGGAGACAGAGATAAAACAGGGGAGACCTGGCCAGGTGGGAAAGTCAAGAATAAGCAGAAATGAGGAAACTCACAGGAAATGTGTGAGAAAGCCTCATGAAATATAGAAGAGAAGAGGCTTTTCCCTAGGGATCCCAAAAATTCAGTTTTGCAATGCAGAAAATACTGGAAGTTAATGATGGCAGAAATTGATCCATTTTATAAGACAATGATCAAAAGACATATTTGTTTTCAAACCCAATTTGGTTTTTTCTCATTTTCTCCAGCAGATCCAAAGACCTTTCTTTAAACAACACATTCATCAAGCTGGGGTTCAGCAATGTAAATCTTTAGAGAAACAAAGACAACTCAACTTTTTTGTGCTCACTTTAATTCAAAATTTGGGAAAATCCACTTCAAAGGTCTCTCTGACTCCAGGACCCATCCCCTTGGCACTGAAGGGCCTCTCCAAACACTTCCAGACATCTTGTCACCAATTCCATGCTCAGCTGGAATCTCATGCTCTGAGATATTATCAGGATGAGGGATTTCTGTTTAATCCTATTTAAACCAAATGTGTCAACTCTGTTCTTTCTAACTGTAAGCCAAGGGGCAAAACAGGAGCTGTTTAAGGCTTTTAATAAGTGGCAGGATAAGAACCCAATTTTTGTACCCCAGTAATAATTCTTAGAATTAGGGAGTGGGGAAGACTGAGGAGTAAATGCAAAAACTTTCAGGGATAGTGTTGATAGAGATCCTGAAAGTTCGTGGAACAGTTTGAGTAGGAAGGACCTGAAAGACCTTCTCATTACATCCCCAGGGCTGCCTTACATTAAACCTGTTTGCCCAAGAAAAATGTGTTGATGAGTTTATTTATATAAATATCCCCATGGATCCCCACCATTTTAATAACTTGGTACATTTGTGTTCACTCTTAATTGGTAGATTTTTAGAGCTTTGCTTTTTTCTTATTTAGTTTCTTTTGTGTTGCAGCAGGGGCTCAGCTGTTCCATGCTCCAGCCCCTGTGAGACACCAGGAGGTGAAATCTGCCCTTTGATCTCACACTGAAATAATGATTCACTGGATAAATTGCTTTGGATCCTGCAGTATTTCAGAGGCAGATGTAGATTCCTTCCTTCCTTCCTTCCTTCCTTCCTTCCTTCCTTCCTTCCTTCCTTCCTTCCTTCCTTCCTTCCTTCCTTCCTTCCTTTTATTCCCATGCTCCTGATACTGCAGGGGATGGGCAATTCCAGCTGTAGCATCTTTTCCTTTTGTTTGGTGGAGGGAGGGGAATGCAAATCCAGTGGTTTGACTTTTGTCTGGCGCTATTAAGTGGGTGGAAAAAAGAACCACTCCCCCCTCTAATTGGAGGTTCCTTATAAGGTCAGTGGACTGGAAATATTTGAAGTTTGTGCTTCTAAAATTATTTTTTTTTTTTTTAGTCAGTGAGTAAGTAAAGCATCAGATGCAAATTATCTAAAAAATCTCAAGTATTTCAACCTTTGTTGTGGGGTTTTTATTCCCCTCCCTCCCTCCCTCCCTCCCTTCCTTTCTCTCTTCCTCTCTCCTTCCCATTCTCTGAGATTTTTGAAAGCTCTGGAAAGTTCTAAACACTATTTTTGCTGATTTCCAGTTCTAAACACTGATTTTGCTTCTCAGCTTCTCACACATTTTAAATCTCCAAATGCAATTTTTTAAAAAGCAGCATCTGGCTGGGCAGGGGACTTCAAGACCAAACTCTCCAAGACCAGTTGAGCCCAACAGGCTGGAGGTGACTGAGCTGTGTCATTTTATTTTGAGAATCTGTCACTTGGAGGATCTGTCGACTTGGAGAAGCCTCTCCTGAATCTTCTGTATCCCATCTTCAAAAACATTCGGCAAACAAGCAAAAGTCAGAGCTTGTGTCAGGGCTGTGAGAATTGAAAAAGAGCCTTGAGAAGTGCTAAGAACAGAGAATTTATTTAGGTTGGAAGGGACCTTAAACACTCTGCTGTGGGCTGGGACATCTTTCAGCACCTTCTCCAACATTCAGGTTGCTCCAAACCCCATCCACCTTGACCTTGGACATTTCCAGGGATGGGACATCCACCGTTTCTCTGGGCAACCTGTGCCTGTGCCTCACCTGCCACGTTCTGTGGAAATTGGTCTCAATGAGGCCTTCTTTTTGAAGCCAAACCAGTTTATTTTGACAATCAAAGACCATTTCCAAGAACAACTCCCACAAGAGATAACAGGATTTAAGATGCCCAGAGAAGGAGCTGTTTCTTGTGCTCTCATCTTTCTGCATCTCTCTAACCATGCCTAATGTCAAAACAAGCAGCAATGTTCCTATTCTGGTTTATTTTTACTCAAAGCAAACATCAAACCAAACAAAAATATCCCCCTGGTTGCTTTACACAGAAGATCAAGAGGGATGGTACCTTCAGAGCCTTGCTCTGTCCTTCCTACAAAGGAAATAAATCTGGCATCTGTGGCAGGAGAGCTCTATTTTTAGTGATCCCAATTCTGTTTCCTCTTCTTTGTGTGTCATTGGCCCTGCTGAGGTGCTGTCACTGAGTGACACTTTTGGCTGCCTGCTCAGCATCTTCAAACATGACCATAACAACTGTTGCACCCCAAAATATCTTGGTTTACCAACTCTACATTATTTTGATGCTTTCACAGTACCCAGTGCACCCAAAAATCCAAATGAGAGTGACTTTTTGCAGAAAATTAAGTTCCCTATTTCTCTTAGAGCCTTGATGTTTCACTATATTTATTTTATGCCAATGAATCAAAGCAGAATGTGCTGAATTAAATATAGATGGCCTACGAATTTTGCCAGCTAATAAACACTACAGTAAACAGGGAATCCCATCTGCTTGCAGGTGTCTCTCATTTTGTGGGATGAGAGTAATGGGCTTAGCAATGTTACACCATTCTAAGTCATTTCAAGGAATTCCCAGAGCAGGAAATTGCCATGGTGCAAGGAATATTGGCACAGATATTCCCCAGCAGAGTCCAAAGTGGAACAGAAGGATATGAACAGAGGAGCATCCAATCTGAGGAATTCATGTTAAATTGTTCTTTGGAATAAACTCAGTATACAGGGAATTGTAGTCCCTGAATGATTTTTTTTTTCCACTCTTGATTAAAAAAAGAACTCCAAACCATAAAAGAGTTTATTTTTAAATCTTTGAGGATGATATAGAGGGAATGTTGCTTTCCCAGCTGGGAGATTTTAAGAAAATGAGAAACACAAAATGATTGTTGTTTGGGAACCTGACAATTTGTTTTAGTTGCCTCTACTTACCTCTAGTTTTCCAGATATCATGGAATCACAAAAAAAACTTGGGCAGCCATGGGCTGGAACACCTTCCACTGTCCCAGGTTGCTCCAAGCCCCTTCCAACCTGGCCTTGGACACTCCCAGGGATGGGGCAGCCACAGCTTCTCTGGGTAACCTGTGCCAGGGCCTCACCACCCTCACAGGAAAGATTTTTTGCTGTCTAAGGAACAGATAAAATAACCCTGATAGAACTGAAAACATGGTCCAAACCAGTGATTCTGATTAGCCCAGAGCATTTAACACAGCAACTCGAAGGGAGCCCTTGCAGAAAGCAAAGCTGCATTTTCAGGACATGGAAGGAGGCAATTAAAGGGTGAAAACAAACTAAATTAAGGGCTAAATTCAGTTAACTGATCTTTGAAAAATAAAGGGGCAAATGTTATTAGAGAAAATGCAGTAGAGAAAAGGATGTTGCTTTGTCAAGCAGGTGCTCTGGTGATTCCTGGGATGATGGTGTGTGCTTATTATCAATTATTTGCTCTCTTCCAATTGTTTATTCCTTAATTTTTCTCCTTTTGGCCTGTTAAGCACTAAATACATTTTTAATGCATCCAGAAAACTCCTCCTCACTCTTCAGTTCTAATGCAAAGGATTCATTTCCATTGTGATTTTGAGACACTGGCCATTAATATGCCATAATAACTCTCTCCAGAAAGGGAGACTCTTAAATTGCCATGTACATAAGTGACATTTCAACATGTCTGCTCTTCATTAACCCACAGAGATTTCTCAAATCCTAATTAGGACTGAGAAGAGGAATCCATTCTTGTCCTTTCAAGACCTCCCTTCCCCCAGAACTTCTGCTGTAATTTTTAAACACCTTTTCCTTTGCCTTTTCATCCCACACAAGTGCACCAGGGCACATTTCCTGAAGATCCTTTGCATTTTCAGAGCTTATGGGGCATGGAGAAAATTCTGAAATGATATTGTAATCATCTGGAAAATGGGTCTTTCCTGGGATGAGAAGAGAAAAGAGGATAATGTCCTTTTTTGTGTGTGTTCTTGGCCAGCAAAGCTGGGTAAACTCCACTCTGGACACATGGGAAAGAGACAAACTGCAGCTCCTCTCAACCACAGACTCGTGTGATAAACATCACGTAGAAACAGGAATTATAGAATTATAGAAAGGTTGGAAGGGACTCTAAAAAACATCCAATTCCACTAAATCGGGCTGCTCAGAGCCCTATCCAGAAATTATGGAATTTCTCCTGGGTGCCAGGTGACTCAGTGAACCTCCAGTGGCTCAGGCAGGTCTTGGATTCACAGCTCAACCCCAGTTTCAGACTGATCTCAATCTCTATCCCAGACAAAAAAAGCCTTTTTGTCTGGTTTCAAGGAGTGATATTTCCATAAGAAATGTCTCCTTTCAGGGGATTTGTCTTTTTTTAATGAATAACCCAAATATCCCCTCCTTCCTCTTCACTCCAATCCCAAACCATCACTTGACATTTTTCAGCCTTCTACGAAGTCTCTCAAAGTTTTATATTTCATCTGGAAAAAGTGTCAGCACCAAAAAGTTCCATGAGAAAAATAAAACCTTTGGCTGTGGAGTGGTTTTGGTTTGTTAATTTAAGATTTTTTTAATTTTGAGATTTTTTTTTTTAATTAATGTGCTAATGAGTGTGGTGGGCTTCAGTGCTGCTTAATTACTTATTTATTTACTTCTTGTTGTAAGATAGGATTAAGAGAAAGGTAAAGTAGGTTTAAAATTTTTAAAGGGTATAAAGAAAATTTTATTAATACTAACTGTAGTAAATAGTGAGTAGTAACTGCCACAGGTTGGATGGGGCTTGGAGCAACCAGGGATGGTGGAAGGTGTCCCTGCCCATGGCAGGGTGTGGAATGAGATGATTTTTTAGGTCCCTTCTAAAAGAAAAAAAAAAAAAGTAATAAGAATAAAAATAAATTTTTTAGAATATTTTTCTTGACTTCACAACTTTTTCTTTTCTACTGATAATGTTAAGAAATGCAACTTAAAATTTTTAGTTGGTTTACTATTTTCATACAAAGCCATGGCAGACTGTTTTCCACTTGGTCTTGCTTGTCCTGTGGGCTCTGTTTCAATCAAATCCATGAGTTTTTTCTTGGAGCTCTAGGGAATTTTGATTCTGTGGCCATCATGAGCCCAATCCAGAGAATCCCAGAACCACTGAGGTTAGAAAAGACCTCCAATATCATCGAGTCCAATGTGACGAATCCTTGTCACCAGCCCAGAGCTTTGAGTGCCATATCCAGACATTCCCTGGATACTTCCAGGGATGGGGACTCCAGCACCTCCCTGGGCAGCCCCTTCCAATGCCTGACCACCCTTTCCAAGGAGAAATTCTTCCCAAATTTCCCACTCCAGCTGGATGAACTGTTCCCTGGGTAGCAGCACCAGCTGTTGCAATGCAGTTCCTCACTTGTACCACACAGGGAAGAACCAACTCTTGTTTTTGCGCATCCTGGAAAGGCATGGAGCTCTGAATTCCATTCCCTTCCATAAATTTGGTGGAATTAGCAATTATATGTGGGAAAATCATAGAATGGTTTGGGTTGGAAGGGACCTTCAAGATCATCTTGTTCCATGCCTCTGCCACAGGCAGGGACAACTTCCAGGTTGATCCAAGATTCAGCCAACCTGGCCTTGGACACTTCCAGGGATGGGGGATCATGATTTGGCTGTCAGAGCACATTCCTTATAGAAACATTAATCACTGCTGTCATGCTTCTCATGGCATAATTAATATTTTAACCAGTAAGAGAAGAGGATTTGGGAAAATCTGGTGTCCTGGGGATTAGTTTTGTTTCTATTTCTGCCCCATTTTAACATTTGTTGGGCTGTCACCACACTAAAGGTGAATTCCAGCTCAGTCTGGTTTTGCTTAGCATGGATATCTTACCATGGAGATCTCTCTTTGTGCATATGCTGGATGATATCTAAATTTTCCTTTATGTTCACTGCCCTGAACTTACATTTACAGCAAATGATTTCACAGATTTCTGTTTTATATCGCAGGGATTTATTTATAGAGGGTGGAAAGAACATTGGTTTATTTTCTTTACTAATTTGTCACTTTTAATGCTTGTCAGCCAGATTTCACTTTTGAAAACACACAAAAGAGGGAATATGTAAATCCAGTTTATATTTCTGTAGGTTTGCCCATATCAAAAGGATTCAGAATTAAAAGGAAAAAAAAAAGAGTAAAGAAAAGCTGAAATAATCTCATTTGGAAAGAACTCAATCCTTCTTTAGGATTTCTTTACATATGATTCCTGGCTTTCCATCAGAAAAGCCTCCTTCCACAACACTTTACATTTTTCACCCAGAATGTCTTCAGATGTTGGAAAAACAAAATCTTTTTTTGATAAATTGCTAAAAAATAAAAACTGCTCACCTTTAAAGCATGAAAATTCTCTAGCTTCAAAAATCTTTCAAATCCAATTCGAACGCTTTCCTGGTTTTAATTAAAACTTGAAGACTTCTGACAAATACAAACTCTTTGCATGAAAACCTGGATGAAAAAAGGCCTTTTCCATCCCTGAAAAATTATTATTTCTTACAGTTTGTTTGGAGTCATGGCTAAGATCCCTTTTCTTAGGTAGTGTGAAAAAGCAAACACGATTTTTTGGGAGTTTCATCAAGTTGTTACTCCTTGTTTGCAAGTAGGGAATATTGTGTGACTTCCTGCAGGCTGTATGAGAACAAAAGACTCCTCACACTCGATATTTTATTTAGTTATTCATCCAGCCCCAAGTGAAAATCTGAAATAGAGCAGGCAAAGCCTCCCTTTGGCTTCCTCCTTCCCCTATTTCATGATGATGAACGCCAAGCTCTAGGCAGTGAAAAAAACTCATCCATAACTGGGATTTTTTTCCCCTCAGTAAATAACAAATATATACAGGAATGTAAATTTTCATCTCCCCACAAACACATTTTTGAGTAACAGTGGATGGAATCTTTGCACAGGAGACAATGACAACCAAATTACTCAGGTTTGTCACACGGGGAGTGACTCTTTTTCCTCCTTTAAATAATCCAGATTTTACTTTTTTGACTTTTGTGTTGTCTTAACCAACCAGACCTCTGCAGACATACTGAGAGATTTGGGACTGTTCATCCTGGAGAAGGGAAAGTTCCAGGAAGACTTCAGAGCTCCAGGAGAGCTGGAGAGGGACTTGGGATGAGGGATGGAGTGACAGGAAAAGGGAGAATGGTTTTGAACCAAAAAGAGTGGGTTTAGATTAGGCATTAGGAAGGAATTCTTGGCTGTGTAGGTGATGAGACCCTGGCACAGGTTGCCCAGAGAAACTGTGGCTAACACAGGTTGGACTGGGCTTGGAGCAACCAGGGATAGTGGAAGGTGTCCCTGCTCATGGCAGGGTGTGGAATGAGATGATTTTTAAGGTCCTTTCTAACCTAAATCATTCCAAGATTTTGTGTTTGCAAAGGACTTCTTTTCTTCCTATAACCACCATGGGTGGTAAGCCAATTTACCAAAGGAACAGGGCAGTGAATGAACCATCTCCAGCTTCCCTGGACAGGAATTCTGTTCCTGGGGGTATCCTCCAGCCTGCAGTCAAATTAAATGAGAGCCACTTTCACTGTTATCTTCCTTGGAAAAACTTTAAAAATGTTCAGTTTGCAGAATTTAAGGTTTTTTGTGACATTAGTGATTGTGCTGAGACTTATTTGGATTTGTCTCCCCAAAGAGAAAAACTTGCAGTGCTCCTGGGCACCACAAAAATGTTTACCCAGGTCTCACACAAATAAAAGGTTTTTATGGCTGCCGCAGTTAATAGCATTCTTCAAAATTATAAATGGAATTTAGATTACATTAAAGAAAAAAAAAAGCAGCATTATAAAAGCCCTAATCAAATATGGTGGAAACACTGCTGTAATATTTATCTCATTTAAACACATTTAGTTTGTGAGTGGGGATATTGGGGCCTCTAAATTATAGAACCATGAAGGTTGGAAAAGACCTCCAAGATCATCAAGTCCAGCCTTCCATCCAACACCCCCATATTCACTAAACCATAGCCACAAATGCCACATCTGCTCATTTTTAAAACACCTCCAGGGATGGTGACTCCAGTCCTTCCCTTGGGAATCTGTTCCAATGCTCAACCACTCTTTGAGTGAGTGTTCATATATTTGAAGTAAACCTTGTTTTTATTTTCAATGGAAAATCCTTAATTTTCACATGTACCCATACATGGAAATGGAGGCAGCTCTGGGGATGGATCATTGTCCTTGTGGAACAAGACCAGAGAGCAGGAATGGTACAAGAGAGAATTCCAAAATCCTTGAGGATTCCTCCAGTGCATTTACAGTGTGATTTGACTTGGATGCTCAAGTGTTTGGATTGAAAGGAACCTTCAAGATCATCCAGTTCCAAACCCTCTGCCATGGACAGGGGCAACTTCCACTATGCCAGATTGCTCCAAGCCTGGCCTTGGGCACTTCCAGGGGTGGAGCAGCCACAGCTTCTCTGGGTACCCTGTGCCAGGGCCCCAGCACCCTCACAGGAAGGAACTTCTTCCTAATATCTAATCTAAACCTTTCCTCTTTTAGTTTTAGTTGCCTGGATGTCTTTATCAGACTTGACAGAGCTTTCTGCTCCTTGTGCACCATGGTTTTTCCGTAGTCCTTCTCACACGTGGATCTCAAACCTATCCCAAACCTGGTGGGCGTTTGGGAGGCTGTTCCAAAACCTTCTTTTTGACTTTCATGCTTAGAAATATTTTCCTTTCCAGCCAACATTCATTTGAGACGAGTTTTTAGTTCTTTGTCCTGGTGCCAGCTTCATCCTGCAGCTAAAATAGTTCTTCTTCCTTCCTGCTGCTTGTCTGGAGGCAGAGTCTGCAGACCAGGCCCACTCCTACTCAGCTTCCAGTCCCAGCCAAGCTCTTCCAGTTTTTTCTATTAAAAGAAACTGTTCTTTAGCTCTGATAGTCCTTGCAGATTTTCTTTTCATGCCTGCATGGATTTCATGTTGCACCACCTTGCCTGAGTGAAGGTGAGTGGATTGGTTTGTGATATTGCAAATAAACTTCCAGGCTGTGTAAACATGGAAACTTTGCTCTCACTACATTCATACAACATTCTCTGCTTTGCAGCGATATAGCATCACAGTCCCTTTTTTCTTACCTTTAATAGTTAAAACTGCCCTGTGGTTCATTTGTAAACACTGCTTATTTTTATTTATCTTTCCAGCTTGTAAATCCCAGAAACACGGCAAGGAAGGAATCAGAGATGCTGCTTCAGATGCATAAATTAAGTCAGTGTCTCATAGGGCAACTCCTGATTTCTCTGAAAGGCTTGGGTTTTGTTTTGAAGCCAACCCAAAATGTGACAGGTTACCGTTGCCCTCCAGAGATGGTCACTGCTTCCCACCCGAGTTTTTAGCCCAAGCTTTTCTTGAAATTCTCCATTCACAGAATCTCTTCTCCATCACTGTGTGAGTGTCTCACAAGGTGTTTCCCCTCATCTTCCTCGCTTCAGTTGAGACTCATGATCCCTCATCCCATCGCAGGGGTCTTGCACCAGGTTTGTGCATTCCCTTGGCACACTCTGGGATCAGGGATGGTAGTGAGATGTGTTCATGGCAATATCATTTACTGAGAGCTTTCCTTTGTCAGGCCAGCCTGACAAATGAAAAATTATGGTCTGAAAATTGAGAGAGAAACAGTAGAAAAGATTAAACCCTGCTACTCACCCAAGAGATGCTCCTTCCTGTAGCCCTGTTTTGGGATCATTCCTCTTACGGAAGTATTTCCTTTCTGTGCTTGTACATTTGTGTTCATACACCTCTATATTTTGGACTGGCAAACACTAAGCATTTCTTAAATCTCTGCTTAAAAGAAATAAGAAATGGTGGTGGGAATTGCAGAATGTTTTCGGAGAATCATGGAGTGGTTTGGCTTGGAAGGCACTTTCAAGATCACCTTATTCCAAATTCTGCCATGGGCAGGGACACCTTCCACTGTCCCAGGTTGCTCTAAACTTTGTCCAACCTGCCCTTGAACATTTTCAGGGATGGAGCAACCACAGCTTCTCTGTGCCACCACCCTCCCAGGGAAGAATTCCTTCCCAATATCCCCTCCAACCCTTCTCACTTTCAGCTTAAAGCCATTGTCTCTTGTCCTGTCTCTCCAGCCCCTTGTCCCAAGTCCCTCCCCAGCTCTCCTGGAGCCCTTTAAGGCACTGGAAGGGGCCCTAAGCTCTCCAGGAAATTTCTCTTCTCCAGGCTGAACATCCCCAGCTCTCCCAGCCTTGCTTCAGAGCAGAGGGGCTCCAGCCCTGGTATCAACTTGGTGGCATCCCCTGCACTCACTCCAGCAGCTCCACATCCATATTCCAGGGACCCTGGAGATGCCACAGTGCTCCAGGCAGGTCTCACAGGAGCAGAGTTGAAGGGCAGAATCACCTCCCTCATGCTGCTGGTGCTTCTCTTGAGGTTTCCCAGAACACTCTTGGTTTTCTGGGATGAAAATGTTCATTGCCAATAATGTTGATTTTCTTAGGATGGTTTTATTGAGGATCTCAGGATCTTGGGGTCATCTCACCCAAGGCCCAAGCTTCCACATTATCCACCTGCACCTGCCAGCTCCCAAGTCCTCCCAGCTCTCTGATGAAGGCACAATTCCAATTAATTCCTGCCACAAACCATCACACACCTTCCAGCCTCTTGTGCATGGATGTCCCTGGGCAGTGACCACAAAAACACATGGAAAATGAGAAAGGGAAGAGTTGCTAACAGACTGGTGTGGGTCAGACACCCCAACAAATCCCAGGGCAGCGAGGCAGAGACCGCTTCCCAAGGTTTCTTGCTTGGCACCAGGGCACTGAGACAATCTGTTCCCAAACTGCCGATCTCCTGTCTCTAACTCACTTGAAACCCCCCTTTTTAATCACTTATTTTACATAGATATTTTGGTTCCTGTGTGTATTAGCTGAGTTAGGTTATGATTTTTTAATGCCACAGGAGGGAAAAGAAACCTTTCGCTCAGAACTGACTTTTTAAACATTTTTTTGTCTTCTGCAACCAAGATAAACAAAACCAGCATTCCAGTCTGTGACTAAAATTTGTTGTTTTGAACTCCCAGCCTCTAGAGCTGAGCCGGGAAAAGATTTTTCTTCCCTCTGAAAAGTTCAATATCTGTGAAAACAAAGGTCTGTTTACATCTTTTATCAGCTGGTCACAGGAGATATCACTGTGCAGGCACTGCTGTTCCTCTGTGCCACCCCTTGGAAGCTCAAAGACTTCACAAAAACTCAAATTTATCACCACAAGACCATTTCTTCTGGGTCTCATCTAATGTGGGTGGTGCTTTCACTTCTCATTAGCTCAAAATTAAGTGAATAATGAACTGCAGACACCAAAACCTCTAAGTACTAAGATATTTCAAGCTCATAAATAAGTCAAGCAAGACTCCTATAAAATATTCTTGAATATAAATATCTAAATTCTGCTTACTTTGCTTTTTAGGCAAATACCTATTACTATTTTAGGCAGATACCTATTACTTTTTTACCTTGTTCTTTAACTCATTAGTGCCTGTTTCCTGTCAAGATGCATGAGGATAAATAAGGCCATTACCTCAAAGGAGAAAGGAGGGAAAAGGACACTTTGGCCTTCCCAAAATTCTTACAAAGCCACAGAGAGAAAAATTATCCATTCTCCAAGATTTTTCATGATAGAAAAGCTTGTCCTAAGCTCAGGTCTTCGTGATTTTTCAGCCACGGAGAATAAACCTCCTGATGTTAAGCAAAGTCTAAAGGCTTAGACTCTGCATCAGGTTAAAGCTGATGAAGAAAAGAAAGGCAAGTCTGGACATCAGCACTGAACCGAAACTCAATGGTTTTTTCTTCTTTCCAGGAAAAGTTGAGGGTAAAATACAGAGCTCATTCCTTCTTCCCATCAGTGCCACCACGGGGAGCAAAGACCATGGGCAATGCCAAGCAAAGGAGCAAGGCAAAGGAGGATGCAGCAAGGCGGGGCCTAAGGTAGGAAAAGTCATAGGAAGTCATAGAAGTCATAAAGGTTCAGAAAATCATAAAATCATGGAATGTTTTGGGTTGGAAGGGACTTGAAACATCATGTCATTCCAAACCTCTACCAGGGGCAGGGGCACCTTCCACTATCCCAGGTTGCTCCAAGTCCCCCAGCCTGGCCTTGAACAGTTCCAGGGATGGGATGTCAAAAACTTGTCTGTGCCAGGGCTTCACCATCCTCACAGAGAAAAAATTCTTGCTAATATCCAATTTAAATCTACTTTCTTTCACCTTAAAGCCATTCCCCCTTGTCCTAAGTTCCCAGTTGAGCATCCTACCTGCCAGTAAGAAATAAACATTGTTTGTTGATAAACAAAACTGTGACATGGAAAATCTTACCCCCATTCCCTCTTCCCAGGCTCTCATTGGAGATTTCTAGGAACTACCCATGATTTTATAATGGAGAGAAGAAGGGAAGTGAGATCTGGCTGCATCTGCCAGCAGGGAGAAACCTGAAATGGGTCTAAATTTGCATTTAGATTTGCTTTTTTGGCAGCAATGTTTTCTACTGGGTGCCAAGAGACCCCTCTGGGTTTGAATTATTTCTCAGGGAAAAAGAATCATCAGCAGCTATTTCATAACCAGAGATACTCTGAGGGAGGGCTGTAAAGATTAGAAGGGGCTGTAAATACTGGGGGAAACAAGCCAGGGCTGGGGGATGAATCAAAAGCTGCGTCTTTTGCTGGTGCAGGAGGAGGAAAGTTTTGGATGGGTGCAAGACAGGAAAAGCCTGTGGGAGACAGAACCTGCCCCCAGCATCACGGCAGCCACGGGACATGGTTTGGGTGTCGTTCTTTTGCCTCTGGGCAAGTCAGAAATGTAGCACAGAGCCACGGAATCGACTGGGTTGGAAAAGAACTCTGAGATTGTCGGTTCCAACCTTAGGCTAAACACCACCAAGCACTGGGTGCCACATCCAGCTTTTCCCTAAACACCTCCAGAGATGGTGACTCCTGTCTGAGCAGTCCATTCCAATGCTTGATGACCCTTTCCATGAAGAGATTCCGCCTAAAGTCTGACCTGAACCTCCCCTGGTGTAGTTTGAGCCTGGGAGAAGAGGCTGACCCCCTTGGCTGACCCCCTTGGCTGCTCCCATCCAGGAGTTGTGCAGAGACAGAAGGTCCCCCCTTAGCCTCCTTTTCTCCAGCCTGAGCCCCTTTCCCACCTCCCTCAGCTGCTCCTGGTGCTCCAGATCCTTTCCCAGCTCTGTTCCCTTCTCTGGACATGCTCCAGCCCCTAAATATCTTTCTTGAAGTGACTGGCCCAAAACTGGATGCAGCACTCAAGATGTGACCACAAGCTGATTATAAAATAATCCACTGTAATTATATGACAGATTTATAAATTAGGTACTACATTGGCAATAGGTAGACACTTTATTAGCAATAAATCTATTTTTAATCATCCACAAAATCCCTGTGTCCTATTTGTGGCGTGGAACCTTCTCCCAGCATCTCTGTCACTCAGAGTGAGGCAAAGCTGGAAGGCTTGATGAGACCAAGGACACTTCCACCTGACAGTGGGTAAATTTTAAATGAAATACAGATCATACCTTTAGCAGCAAAAGGAGATCAAGGGTGGTTCTGAGCTGCTGAAGTAAGGACAGACAGTTTTTTGTGAAAGTCTTGTCTCTGCTTGTTTACTAGGAAATTAAAAAATAAATAGAAAGAGAAAGAACCCATAAAAGAGCAAAAATCCACGACAAGAAACCTGAAATATCACATGGCCCCCTTTGCCTCTTCATCATTACAATCAGTAGTGGGGCTGTGCCATCCAAGGCAGTGCTGAGTTGCTGGCATGGCTTTTTTGGGTAGTTAAATTCACTTAAAACACCTCAAAGACTGGTTTAAACTCTTCTATTCTGATTTATGGCTGGGTATGACTCAGAGAAGTGTCAAATTTTGGCTGTGACATCCAGAGCCTGATGGCCTGTGGTCAAACCAGGCATTACCTCATTCCTTTCTCTCACTGTGGTGACTCATTCCCAGCCCTTGCTGGGAACAACACTTTAGGCTCAGTCCTTTGCAAAGGGGTGTAAATCACTCAGAGATGAGAGCTTTATCTCTGTCCGTGATCGAACCTGGGCTAAAGCAGTGAATTCAGAATGAGTGACCTCGGGGATCCTCTCCATGCTGTGAATTCTGCTCCGGCATACTCAGCTTTGCAGTCCACACAACAGTCCCTGCCAGAATCCAATTCAATTTATATTTGAGACCATTGTCAGACCTCTTGCTGCAGGATCTTCACTCAGCCAGCACAGGTGGGCACTCCACAGCAAACTTAGTCCTGTTCTCATGGTGCAGAGAAGATAATCCAAGTTTTCCAGAGCTTTCCTGGTGAGCACTTCCAGATTTTAAAGCCCTGTTTCATTAAAACACATTTTTTACTGAAGCCAAAATGCTTCTCATACACACATTTTGGATAGGAGGGTGTTTAAGGAGATTGTTTAATTAGAATCAGAATATCCTGAGTTGGAAAGGCAATTCCAGCTCCTGGCCCTGCACAGGACACCCCAAAAATCACTTATTTGACTGAGTGTTGTTCAAACACTGTGACCACTTCCCCGGGGGCCCATTCCAATTCCTGACTGCCCACTGGGTAAAGAATCAGGTCAATAACAAATGAAAAATCAAAAATCCACTTTCAGAAGATAGAGGAGGTTTTTGGAGGCCCAAAATTTTCCTGATTGTGATGCCAGAGGTAACAACCAATCATCAGATCAGGAGAGCAGAGGACAGCTGGCAGGACAGAAGGGTGTCCCATGCCAAAGGCAGCTTGGTGCTTCTGGCTTTTTTATTTAGTCATAACATCACAGTGGTTTGGGCTGGAAGGGACCTTCAAAATCATCTCATTTGGGTTGGAAGGGAGTTTGATTATCACCAAATTCCACCCCCCTGCTGTGGGTAGGAACACCTTCCATTAGACCAGGCTGCTCCAAGCCCTTAATCTGAAGAAAGAGGGGGAGGCTCCTGCTCCTTCTCTGGCAGAAAATGAATAAACAAACCAAGCTGGAGTGCGACAAGTGATTTGGTTGAGAATAAGATCACAAAGTAGAGGTCAAGCTCTTCAAGTCTTAGTCCAGAAATGCAAGATCTGCCATCCTTCCCTTGAATCCAAAGCTGATTTCCAGTTGGATAGCTGGTCTTTATCCCGTGACACTCAAAGCAGCTGATGTAGCATATCCATGTCCTTCCCCAGAATGCCATTTCCCAGGGATTAATAACAATTTCCCGAGGCACCAAGGGTTGGGATTTAGGCCTTGCTGCAAATCCTACAGGCTTAATGAATTAAAAAAAAAAAAAAAAAAAAATCAATATTGCTTACATTTGTTTTTCGATCTTATCATTTGCGGGTGTAGGGAGACAGGATTTATTGATGACTAACTGAGCCCAGCAGTGCCTCAGTCAATTCTTATCACTCCATTTCACTGCAGGCAGCTGCCCCATCCCTGGCTGCACTCTTTATATTTTCACTGTGTTACTGCTGTGATGTTTAGCATGCAACAGGCAGCGTTGTTTTTGTGAGGGGAGCAATATCAAGCCTGAAATATTGTTGCTGGCAGTAAGTGAATGCCCTCTTCACGCCTGAAAAATCAGGAATGCCCTAATCTGTGAGGGTTGTTCTGACAACACATCTCTGGGTGTAATTATAGCTGAAGGCTGGGATCCGTCTCGGCAGCAGCTGCTGACTGGCATTGTCGCCTTCCCTTATAGCTCCTGAGCAGTGGCTTGGCTCATGAATATTCATGAGCAGAGCGTTGGGAGCACTGATAACAGCTTCAGAGAGATTGATTAAATAAAGTCCAGGCTGCAGATCCACCAGCCCAGTGAGTGGGGCTGATCTCCAGTGAAAGAATCACCATGGGGCTGGGGGGTAGAGGGAGAGCTAAAGGGAAATAACTTGGCACAGGGAACAATGGAGGGAAAGAATGGATTGTTCCATGCCAGGAAACGAATCCCAGAGCACAGCAGAGAGGAAATGGCAGTGCTGCAGTTAAACAGAGCAGCTGATTGTAAATAAACAGGAGTTCAAGGCTTCAAAGACACCAGAAAGCAAAAAAGATGGGGGTTGGCTCAGTTAAAGGAGCAAGCTCACATGGGAAAAAAAAGGGTACTGGCTTTAGGCTGGAGGCTTGGAATACTGGGAAGAAATTTTTCCCTGGGAGGGTGGCAAGGCCCTGGCACAGGTTTCTGTAAAAAACTGTGGCTGCCCAATCCCTGGAAGTGTCCAAGGCCAGGCTGGAGGGAGCTTGGAGAAACCTGGTCTAATTAAAAGTGTTCCTGCCCATGGCAGGGGGTTGGACTGAGATGATCTTTCAGGTCCCTCCCAACCCAAACCATTCCAGGATTGTATGATACAAGAAATGTCCATGTCTCCACCTCCTATGGAGGAATAGCTGTGCTCACACAGTGATACCTGGCCATACCTGTTGTTGGTACAGCCTTGGCACAAATGCTGACCCAGGGATGCTCTTCACACTGATGTCTTGCAGGTGAGGCCCCACAGAGAGATCCACCCCACTGAGTCAGTGCAAACACTCAGGGCAGAGCCATCAAGAAAAGTTCTTAATCATCTAAAACCGAGGAGGAAAAGAGACCCACTCCTAATGACCTTGGGTTCTTGGCAGCAGTGAATCCTGTTTGTTGTAAGCAGTAAGAGCCTTTAATCCACAAACATGATGTCTGCTGTGGATAAGAACCTTTGGAGTGAGAGTTTGGTGGTGCTCACCTGCCCTGGAGAAGTCTTGCAAAGCCCTGAAGAACTTGCTCACAGCCGGGTCTAAGCAATGAATTTAAGGAATATAAAGGAACCAGAGGGTGACCATGGGAGGGCCATGAGGATGGTGAAGGGTCTGGAGGGGAAGCCATAGGAGGAGCTGCTGAGGCCACTTGGTTTTTTCAGCTGAGGAAGTGTGACCTCTCCGGGGTCTGCAGCTTCCTCGAGAAGGAAAGAGGAGGGACAGGCACTGATCTCTCTGGTGAGCAGTGCAGGACTCAAGGGAATAGCCTGAAGTTGTATCAGAGGAGGTTTATCTTGGATATCAGGAAAAAATCCTTCACCTGGAGGGCGGTTGGTCACTGGAACAGGCTCCCCAGGGAAGTGGTCACAGCACCAAGCCTGACAGAGCTCAAAAAAGCATTTGGACAACACTCAGCCACAGGGTGGGATTCTTGGGGATGTCCTGGGCAGGGCCTGATGGTCCTTGTGGACCCCTCCCATCTCAGGATATTCTGTGATTCTATACTTCTGTGTGCAGATCACCTGTCATATTCTCCCAAGCTTTCCATGAAGGCTGATTTGGAGATAAACAGCGGGAATGCAAACTGGAGCAGC
The DNA here is from genome assembly GCF_017590055.1 of Onychostruthus taczanowskii. Lineage (NCBI taxonomy): Eukaryota > Metazoa > Chordata > Aves > Passeriformes > Passeridae > Onychostruthus > Onychostruthus taczanowskii. Next base: position 97,552 of record NW_024499385.1, read on the forward strand.
CACAGGACTGAGAAATCAGCTTAGTTCCCAGAGAATCCAAGGCACAGCTTGCACCCAGAAGCAACTCCCTTTATTATTGTAGCTATCATTACAGATTTTAGAGCAGATATTGTAGATATTATTCCAGATTTTTAGCTCTGGCTGGGCCCTGTTGTGCCTCTGTTCACATGGAATAGGATACCTCAAATGAAGCCATCTGTGACAGCCACCCTGAGCTCCCTTTGCACTTCCAGAGGGCAATTCCTCTCATCCTAAAACAGCCAGCTAATGCTGAGAGAAGAATCATGTTTGGAAATGCCTGGGTTAGTCCCCTGTTAAGGGGTCCAGCTGAGATGTAGATCCTACAACACCTTCTTGTACATGGATCAGGGCTGAATCACAAATTCATCATTCACAGGTGCTGAACTTGGAGATGACAGCATTTGCTGTAAGTCTCTGTTTTTCTCCCTATTCCCAAGTAATTACATTCATCCAAGGCTGCCTCTTTTTTTCCCAAGTTGTCTGACTATTTCACAGTCAGACAACTCAAAGCAATCTGCAAACATTAAAAAATGCCCTGTTCCTCTGTGTAGCCACTGGTGCAGACCCACGAGGAGATTTTAGCTCTGCCCAGACGTTAGGACAGAAATTGTAATTTCCTAGAATCCATCTCACCATGTTAGCACTAAAAAGAAAAGCAAATACTGCAAGAGTGGGTGTCCTGCAGCCGCAGATACCTAAAAAGCTGTGAGATCTTGACATGCTGGTGAGTCAACAATGCAGTTGGAGGCAGGAGAATATCTTGCAGGTCAGGAATTTAGGCGTGGTGTCCTTCAAAGCAACAGAGAAACAGCTCTGAGTGTCGTCTTCTGAATAGAAAAATCAGGAATAACAAGCAAAATCACAGGTTTGGGCAGGATGGCGGGGAGAGAGAGTTGCAAACGCCAGCTGGAGACTGAAACAAGGGTTTGGTGTGGGCATTGAGTGCAGGTGACACCCAGACAGCCCTTGGCCTTGCCAGAGGGGTTGAGGCACCCTTTAATTGCATTCAAGAGGCTCATTTTAGTGAGAAGCAGCAGCGTTAATCGCTTGCATTGTTCCTAATAAAACCCTTCCGGAGCTGTTGGTAAATGGATCCCTATTCAGGCCACAGGGACACTTTAAAATGTCCCCAGACAGTCATTAGCTGCCTAAGAACAAACCCTCTACCCCACCCTCGGGCTAGAAAAATGCTACAAACCCTCCAACTCATACATCCCTGCAAACCAGAGCCCAATTGCCCAGCAAACAATCCCAGAAGGATCTGAAATAGTGCAAGAAAATCCCAACTGGGGACACATCTTTTTCCAAGGGCGCAGCGGGATGGCATGACCCCAATGAATTATAGATTAAGAACTTCAAAATTTTCCATGTTTATTGGCTTGGTCTCATTAACGTGGTTAGTTCTGGATCCTTGTCTCCCCAGAGGAGGAGAGGTTTCCTTGAAACTTTCCAGTGTGCAAGTTTAAAAGAATACAGAATTATCCACAGGAACTCTTAGATTTTATAAACATATAATTTCCTCTTTCTTTATCACTTTTTAAAAGCAACACTAGAACTTTGGACTCAAGCTTGGCTGCAACTGGAAAGAGAAGAACTTCCTCTGCAAGAAGCTGTGGGCTCTCTGTCAGAATCATAGGATCATGGGATGGATTGGAATGGGAGAGGCCTTCAAGATCATCTTATTCCAGCTCCTGCCATGGGACACCTTCCACTACCCCAGGTTGCTCCAAGCCCCATCCAACCTGGCCTTGGACAATTCCAGGGATGGAGAAGCTGCAGATTCTCTGGAAAACCCATGCCAGGGCCTCACTACCCTCACAGGGAAGGATTTTTTCCTAATATCTCACCTAAACCTACCTACCATCAGTTCAAAATTATTCATCTTTGTCCTGGCACTCCAGACCCTTTCCGAAATTCCCTCTCCAGCTCTCCTGGAACCCCTTCAGGCACTGGAAGCGTCTCTAAGCTCTCCCTGGAGCCTTCCCATCTCCAGGCTGGATATTCCCAGCTCTCCCAGCCCAGATCCAGAGGAGAGGAGCTCCTGGTCCTGGAGAATCTCTGTGGCCTCCTCTGGACTCAATCCAGTGAAATAAATGGGGCAGGATATCTTTCTCCTTTTTGATGCCTTTATTAAAAAGAATCAGCTCAGGTGGGGAGAAACCAACAGGTCACACCCACGCCGCCACTGCTCCCAGGAGTGGCACGGAGGAGGAGGAGGAGGAGGATGATGATGATGCAGCTGTGTCCACTGGTCTGCAGGCAGAGCTGGGGCTTCTGTCCTCACTAGAGATGAGGAGATTCCTCTTTTACAGTCTAACATTTCAGGTCCTCTCTCTAGTTAACATCTTTTTAGGTTAGGTGAGAAGTAAAAAGGATCTTAGCAGATACTGGACTAAGTTCCTCATCTTTAGACATCACTTAGGTCTTTTAATTCTATGTTGGCTCATTGTTTTCAGGGTTTTTTTCCTGTAAAATTGCAAAATTTGGTGAAATGCATTCTCATCTGCATACTAGCTCTGATGTCACACCTTTCCCCTGCTACCTGCGGGGTCTGGTGTCACTCCCTGGCAAGCATCAGGGGGACAATGGCTAATCACCAACCATTAACAAGTAATTGAAGAAGAACTCTCAATAACAGGTGGCTGCAACATGAAGCTAACTTAACAGCAACTGGTTCAACTTGTTTTAACTCTGCAACCTTAAAAAAAATAGATAATTTTTTACTCATAACATCCAGCATCTCCAAATCCTTCTGATGGTGACCCCAGAACTAGGCACAGTGCTCCAGGTGGGGTCTCACGAGCAGAGTAGAGTACAGTGAAGAGTCAGCTCCTGTTTCTTGCTGCCTCTTTAAAGATAAACTTTCAGTCTGGAAAGTCCAGAGGAACATCAGAGCCTGGTGCTAACCCACAATTGATTAACAATTTGCTTTCATCTCTTGTTTCAGAGCCTGTGGAAGGAGCTGTGCTGTGCTCAGAGTCTGGGACTCACTGTTCCAACAGGGAAAAAAAATATAAAGCATGATTCCATCAGAGCTGTCATTCCTTTTGGCAAGCAAACCCATTAGAGATGCATGAGGTGTGCTCTGAAGTCTCTCCCCATTTACTCCTCTGTCGTCCACCCGCTGCAGATTTCTCCAGTGCTCATTCCTAATGAATCCTGCTGTTCCATGGAAATGATCCATGTTGAGCTGCACTGGGATGGCTCTGCCTGCCTGGATTACCTTTGGTAAGGTGTTAATGGGAGCTGGCAGGGCTGGTACAAAGGGGAGCAGCTTTGGGGAAGAGCCGGGATTCAGCTGAGCACAGCCGGGCTCACAGAGATAACACAAAGCAATTAAAAACCAAAGTTTGGGTGGTGTCAGGCTCTGCAGGGCTTGGGCTGTGGAGCATCCAGGAGAGACTCCTCACATCCGATTTAGAGACGGAGGGATCCAGCTCAGGAGTGGCATCCCACCTGCATTATCCCATTAGAAACTGGAGGTACAAACTGCTGCCAAATTGACCAGAGGGATGGACCAGCTCTGCTGTGAGGAAAAAAATGAGAGAATTGGGATTGTGCAGCCTGGAGAAGAGAAGGTTTTTGGGGTGACCTAATTGTGGCTTTCCAGTATATGAACAGAGCCTATAAGGAAGATGGAGAGATTTATTTACAGGAGGCTGGAGTGACAAGGAGGAATGGCTTCAAATTGACAGGGAATAATTTTAGATTGGATATAAGGAAGGTCCCTTTCCACTCCAAGGTGGTGCTGGGACATGGGACAATTATCTATCATTTCATGCTAGACTGAATAGGAGGAAATGGCCTCAAGTTATGCTGGGGAGATTTAGGTTCGATGTTAGGAAAAATTTCTTCATCAAGAGGTTTGTCAAACACTGGAACAGGCTGCCTGCCCTGGGTTGTAAAATATGGTTTGGGGGTATTCTATTTGCCATCTGTTAGAGGTGGGGCAGTTATCTTCCATTAATTGGGCAGTTTATCTCTCCTACAGCCAGTCCTCCCTCTAGGAGATCTCTGCTGTTCATGGCCAGTGAGCGTCGCTGCATGGCTGATAAAATTCCATCATCCCATTGGGAGATGCTCCACCCAGAGGGAGGAGCCAAAGATTCCTACCTGGATAAAATAAGAGTTTTGGAACACCACAGCAGCCTTTTCCCACTGGATTCCTAGAGGAGCAGCTTTCTTCTGCCCTGCATTCCCAGAGGAAGAGCAGGCCCATCTCCAGTACCCGTGGAGCTTCAGAGGAAAACTCCCCCCTTGTCCAGGATCCCTGCTCCAGCAGAACCACAGCTGGCACTGCAGGAGGGCTGAGCCACCATGGAATGGGACTGTGCCACCACCCTGACCCACAGCGGGTCAGGTCCTGTTCTGACTCTCTTATTGTTGTTTTGTTTTTATCAGTGCACTTGTATTTTTAATTTTCTTAGTAAAGGACTGTTATTCCTATTCCTATATCTTTGCCTGAGAGCCTCTCAATTTCAAAATAATAATAATTTAGAGGGAGAAGGTTTACATTTTCCATTTCAAGGGAGGCTCCTGCCTTCCTTAGCGGACACCTGTCTTTTCAAACCAAGACACTGCCCGGGGAAGTGTGGAGTCACCACCCCCAGAGAGATTTAGAAGACTGGAGATGTGGCACATGGGCACATGGATTAGTGGATGGACTCAATGATCCTAGAGGTCTTTTCCAACCTAAGTGATTCTGTGAACCTATAAGTTGAATAAAATCCACAAGGAACAGAAGGATCTAGAACAGCTCAATAGTTTGGGTGATTTTTCATTTGTTGCATGAATTCAGATCCAAATCCAGGGCCTGGAAGCCAAGCATAAATATTATCAAACTAAAAATACAGTACAAACATGGGTTATTAGGATAAATAACCATGGGAATAGATTCCCTCTTCTATCAGCTGGATCTTTCTGAAAAGGCTGGGAGTATTTCAAAAGAGACTTATTGCAGAAGCTCTGGCTGTTGGGCAAATACAGGAACTGCTGGGAGAATTTAATAAGCTGTCCTGTGAAGTAGGTCAGGCCACAATTTGCAGGAGACGCTGTTATGAAGTTGGAAAGTCTTTTCCAGCTTTTCACTGTCCTGCAGCTGGATAAAACCAGTTCATATATAGAGCCCATGATCTGTAAAAGTCTTTTGGATGGATCTCTTCAAACTGACCCTGCACTTCAGCAAGACCCCTGTTAGAGGAGATGAAACAAATCCACTCTTTGTTTCTAAAATGAAAGTCAAAACCACCTTTTCTTCTATTTTTCTGTGCTTTGTTTTTTTTTTTCTTTTTTTTTTCTTTTTTTTTTTTGGCGTTGTTGGTTTTTTGTGTGGGATTTTTCAGGTTATGCAAACACCCTGATTCAGCCCTACAGGGTAGGAATTTACCTTTATTGAATTACAGGGTTCAGGTGAGCTTTGGCTGTTTATTTTCGTAAATATTCTTTTAAAGTCAGTGGAGAACAGCAGCTGATTCAGGTGTCAAATGCCATTTAAAATACTCAGGATATTGGGTTGTCCTGGATTTACCAGTCAGGAAGGTGGTAACAACTGATTCTCTGGAAACAGCACAGAACATTTTTCTGGGAAAACCACAGTTCAGGAGCCCTTTTGTGTAACTGCCAGCTGAGCTCATGCTCATTCTTCACTTTGGAGTGAAAAATAATATGTGAAGTGCTAGTGACAATGACCAAATCACCAAATCTAAAATCAAATCCAGTTTTAGAGCTGGATTTCTGGAAAATTCAGTGGTTTAAAATGGCCAAAAATGATGGAGTTGACATGGCAGAGAAAAACAATCAAACCATTTTTTAGGGAGGAAAAAGCTATAAATTCAGGTTGGAAACAGAGTGAATATTGTTTAATTATTTTTTTCTTCTGACATATGACAAATTTAAGGTGGCTATAATAAATTATTGTTATTGCCACTATTAATTTTTCTTTTTTTTTTTTTTTTTTTTTACTAACTTTTCTTCTCCAAGTAATCCCTATCCCTCCCTATGTACAAGATTCCAGCTGGAACTCTGTGCTGGATACTGACACACAAATTATTAGCACAAAATATATTTTTGTCTCCTCGAGAATGCCTCTCTCCTGCCTGGAACAGCCTGTACAATTCCTGTCCTTATTTATCTCATTAATGCATTTACACGTTGACTGTTCTTCCTCAATAAAAAATATGCAGTGGAAAACTCCAGGGCCAGATTCCCACTCTTTTCTCTCTTTGAATATAAACCTTACCCTTAAGCAGATTTTTTTTTTTTTGTGCAATTTGCAAAAATCAAAATAAGTGGGAATATCAACTGTCTTCAAAACATTCAGATTCAAGGTTAAGTGCCTTTTCATTCTGCTTTGTGGATGACTTTCCTGAAAGAGGGAGGCAGAGAGTAAATATAAAAAATTGCATAAAACTCAGATTAACACTCGGAAAGCACCAGCAATACTAAATTTTCATTTAGGACTTAGCCAAAAATAATATTCTGGATTATAACAGTATGAATTTGCGCCTTCTGCTTGCTGCTTGATTTCAGAGCTCCCATGGCCTTCTTTTTCCAGTTTGAGATCAAAATTCCATTTGCAAAACAGGATCCCTTTGATGTCATTTTAACCATGCTGGACCTGGCTGCTGAGCAAGGCTTTATTATCTATAAACTGCATCCTGATTTAATCCAGATCTGCAGGCAGAACCAGGTACATTTTTGCTGCAATTTTTTTTTTATCCAGAGGAGATGAATAAGAAAAGGAAACAATATGAAGAGATTCTTCCCAACTTTCTTGTCTTCTCTATTAAAATCACCTTAAAACCAAATGGAAACATGGAATTGTTTGCGTTAGAAGGGACCTCAAAGATCATCCAGTCCCACCCCTGCCATGGGCAGGGACACCTTCCACTATCCCAGGTTGCTCCAAGCCCCATCCAACCTGGCCTTGGACACTTCCAGGGATGGAGTAGCCAAAGCTGGGAATTTCATTCCAGGCTCTCCCTCACAGGGAAGAATTCTTCCCAATTTCCCATCTAAACCTGTGCTCTGTTGCAGACTGAGCTCTGGTTTTTGTCAGCTCATGGGCCGCCAACACTGGAGCAGTCCCAGAGGAGGACCATGAAAATTATTTGAGGCCTGGAGCTCCTCTCCTGTGAGAAAAGCTTGAGAAAGTTGGGGATGTTCAGCCTGGAGAAGAGAAAGCTCCAGGGAGAACTGGGAGACCCTTCCAGTGCCTAAAGGGGCTCCAAGAGAGATGGAGAAGGACTTTAGACAAGGGATGGAAGGACAGGACCAGGGGGAATGGCTTTAAAGTGTCAGAGAGCATGATGGGATATTGGAAAGTTCCTCCCACTTCTGGACAGGATCAGCTGCTCTTGATGTTCCAGGACCATCCCATGTCCCAGAACGGAATTGAGGCTCTGCAGGATCAGGGGTTGAGCAATGAAAGGAGCCTCTTCACCCTACAGAACCTGTGCAGACCAGGCCAGGGGAGGAAATGGAGACCCAGGGAGCAAAGGGATTCCTGAGGGAAGCCTTTCAGGCTGTTCCCTCAGCTCTTCCTGCAGTGGTCCATATGTGTCCTTGTCCCTGTTCCCTCTGGAGCTCCATCTGCTCCCAGGCTGCTCTTTCTGCTGCCCACCCGAGGAGAAGGCAGAGCTGGGAGACAAAACAGAGATGCTGGGTCTGGATCTCGGCCTGGTGGTGGCCAAGGCTGTCAGATGACATCAATTATCGGCTGTTGTTGCTGCTCTGAGGCTTTTTGCTGGGGAATGTTCAACTTGATGCCGTCCATGGGGCTCTCCCTGCCTAGTTTTCACTTTGTCCTTTTCAGTGAGCGGCTCTGAGGGGACAAAGATCATATTTAGAGTTGAGTTTGAGGGTCCCAGGACAAGTGAAGAGACGAGAATCTTGACTCCATGTTTCAGAAGGCTGTTTTATTATATTATGATATTATATTATATTACATTATATTATATTAAAATCATATGCTAACACTATACTAAAAAGAATAGAGAGAAAAGGATCCATCAGAAGGCTAGAAAGGACAGGAATGGAATGATAACAAAAGCTCGTGACTCTCCAAGTCCAACGCAGCTGCATCTTTGATTGGTTATTGGGTAGAAACAACTCACATGAACCGATCAAAGGTGCACCTGTTGGTAAACAATGTCCAGACCACATTCCACAGCCATCAGATAGTTAATTGTTTACATTTTTTTTCTGAGGCTTCTCAGATAGAATAGGAGAAAAATCCTAGCAAAGGATTTTTCATAAAATATGAATATGGCGACACATATGTAGAATTTTTATGACTATGGCAAGGTCTGGTTTTCCCCCTGAAGGAGAATTCTAGTATCTTTACCCCTTCCCTCTCCTGCTGCCCCTGTTCCACATTCCCATTCCCAATTACATCCAATATGCTTTTCCATTAGCAGAGCTGAACTAATGCTGCCTCTTTTCCCCTTTATCATTTTGATAAGCTCCATCTGTCCCAGGAGAAGGGAGAGTTCAGAAAATAATGATGGACCTCTGGAGCCATCTAAGAAAGAAAAGAAGAAAAAGGCAACACGCAAAAGAAAGAAAAAAGAAAACTGGGAGGGCTCAGCCATGGCGCTGATACAGATTATGGATGGCTAATCTGTCTTTCCATGAGGTCATTAGTCATAATTTTTGCCTGGCTTGTTTTTTGTTTTTTGTTTTTTTTTTTAATTTTTATTATTTCTTTTAAATACTGCAGTAAACAGGCAGGAGCTGTGAGGGGAAGTCTTCAAGCTTCACATATGTGAGGCTGAGAGTGAGCTGGGAACAGGCAGCAGACGGGGAGTTTCAAAGGAGCAGACAAGATAAAAGCCCCTGCAGCAAAGAAAACCTCGGAGACAGAACAGGAAGCTGCAGCCTGGGATGATATTCAGGAAGGTTTTATTAGGAGTCTGTAAAACTCCAAGCAGGAGAGTTGAGCTGGTTTGTTTTAAAGGGATGCAGGAAAGAGTTTTAGATTATCCCAGAGAATTCTTAATCCCTGCCAGAAATAATAATGTTTGTTATGGTGCAGCCACACCTGGGCTGGGGTTATGTGGTAAGGAAAATATCCGCTCTCCTATGGAGCTGGAGAGTTGGAAATGTTCACCTGGAGAAGGCTCCAGGGAGACCTCAGAGCCCCTTCCAGTGCCTGAAATGGCTCCAGGAGAGCTGGAAAGGGACTTCGGACAAGGGATGGTGGGAAAGGGCACAGGGAATGGCTTCCCATTGCCAGAGGGCAGGGATAGATGGGATATTGGGAAGCAATTCCTCCCTGGGAGGGTGATCAGGTCCTGGCACATGCTGTCCAGAGAAGCTGTGCCTGCTCCATCCCTGGAAGTATCCAAGGTCAGGTTGGATGGGGCTTGGAGAAACCTGGGGTAGTGGAAGCCTTGGCAGGGCATGGAATGAGAGAATCTTGAGGGTCCCTCTCAACCCAAACCATTTCATGATTTTGTGTCCTGGAGAAGAGCAGGTGGAGGGTGGGAGGGTGGGCAGTGCCAGCCTGGGCTCCTGTGGCTGGAACACAAACAGCTCTGTCAGCATCACTGTGGGCAGCTAATAACCAGCCAGAGACTTCTCAGCATCATTTTCCCAGTTTGAAAAGCATCCCAGCAGTCCAGCACTGGGAAAAGTCTGTGATTAACAGGTCAGCAAAGCAGCATCTTTAATCATGCTAAACAAGCAGCTGAAAGGTTCGGGGACTGACAGGAAACCTTGAGGTTCTCAGACAAAAATCCTTGTCTAGAACTGAGTCATCCTGGCGGCATTAATGATAGGGAATAAAGTCAGGGAAATAATGAGAAAATGCTTTTACTGTGTCAATTCAGGAAAAGGGCACAATGCAAATTAAGCCACTATTGCAGATAATTAGAGGTGAAGGAGTGGATGTCTGATTAAATTGGGAGCTAAGGCCGACTGGAGCTGAAGAAAATGCCTTGTTTTCCTTTGAAAAATCCCAAACCAAGGAAAAGATAAACACAGATATCAGGGAGTTCAAAATTCTCTCTTCCAAGGGCAGCTTTGGGCTCACTTATTAGAGGCATTTTTAAATGTTCAGCATGTCACTCCAGATAAGTGGAAAAAATCTACAGAACGGACTGTTAATCATGATAGCTGCTTTTCTAGAAGATTCTGGAGCTGGCCCAAAGGCCAGGCAGGACAGCAGGAAAAAACAACCCAAAGGACACCAGGGCTGGGACCCTCTTGGAAACATCTGACAGAAATGGGTTCTCCAAGGTCTGAAAACCTCTTGAGGGCCAATTCCAAATCTGAATTTCTAAATTCTCTGTTGCTCCATCTCCTCCAGCTGCCCCAGCCATTCCTGTCCTACATCTCCTGAAGTCCTGAGCCAGTCCCACACTTTTGGCACATGTGGAATTCCCTCTTCTTTGGAGGGATGAAGGGACAGGGCCTGGATTCAAAGCCTGTTTCACATAGTGTGGATCTTCCTCTTGATGTGTGTGATGTTCTGGATAAATTTGTGGAAACCTTTCCTACCAATGCCAAGTTGGATGGACCTCTGGGCAGCCTGGTCTGGTGGAAAGTGTCTCTTTGCAGGGGAGGTGAAGGATCTTTAAGGGGGAGGTGAATGATCTTTAAGGTCTCTTCCACTCCAAACTCTTTGACAATTTTATGCTTCCTCTTTCTTAGCCCCCCCAAGTAACTCACAGCAGAGAATTCTTGCTGGGAAGAGTACAAAAGCCAAACTCCACCCAAATGCAGAGAATCTCATCTCCTGACCTATATATTTGCTGCATGCAGAGGAAAAAAAAAAAAAAAAAAAACGTGGTTCAGATCTCTCTTCACCATCCTCACTCTGCATTTGGCTCAGAGGCTCCACCACAGAGAACAGCACTGGTGTGGAAACCCCTCCTCAATCCCACGCATGTGTGAAGAGCCCTGAATTTCTTTGGTTGCTGAAGCCTCCGAAGGTGTTTTCCCTCTTAAAATTCCGGCTCTGTCTTTCTGTCTCCTCATCTCTCGGTACCTGGGAGCCTTTCTCCCGGAGTTAATGGTAGGGGAGTGCTCGTTATGCAGATGCCAAGGAAGCGTCTCCGTAGCAACAGCAGCCATGGAAGCGCTGGGATCTCAATTATCTCCCGAAGCCATTCATGTCCCTTGCACTCTCAGCAGTGTCCTGCCTGAGGCACAACTTGGCTCCTGCATTTTTTCACACATCCCAGGGTACAGAGAATTCCCTAAGTGCAGATCTGAGCTCCCCCCCCCCACCAGAAATCGCTCTGTGTTGCCATTAAAAAATGTATCACTTAAAAAAACCTCAGCTGTGGTGCTCAGAAGAGAGTCACAGCAAAGGCATGGACAGAGGAATATTCTCAAGAAACAGATGCAGGTGGGAGCTGGGGAATTGTCTTCAGGGGTGGTCCTTGCAGTGATGGAATTGTCTCTGTGAAATTCAGATTTCAAAAGGGAAAAGCTCAATTTCTGAGGTCCCAAAAGGGTGTAAGTTATGACAACAGAGAGATTTAACTATAGGGTATGGACAAATAACCTCCAAAATCATGGATGGTGATGTCAGATATTCCATCAGCAAAATGCAAGCCTGTGGCAGCTGCTCTGTCTGGGCAAGCACCAACTTAGGAGACACAGGACAGGTCCAAGTGGAGTTGAGACATTTATAAAGTTTAAAACAGGGAGTTACTGGGTGAGAAATAAGACTGATGAGTGGGAGGACATGTTAGGGAAAAAAAAAAAGGGGTGTGCAAGAAGAAACTCCTGGTGCAGAAAGTATTTTTGGTATATTAATAACATCAACATGAAGAAAACACGTTGAATCATGTTTAGAACATGGTCCCATGGACAATCTAATCAGTGAACAGGGAAGGAGACAAAATTAATCTCCTGTATCTGAGAATGCCCATCACAGAAAGGAATGTGGAGAAACTCTACACCATTTTTTTATCACCTAATTTCCCATATTCTGACTCTTCCAGCATAGAAAAGGCTTCTGCAAGCAGAATGGGACTGTCATGCTCTCTCCAGCCAATTGGTAAAAAATGAGCTAAAGTGAGAAAATGTCAGGTCTCCACCACTTAAAGAGTTTTAAAAATAGTTTAGGACATGGTCTGTGTGTTGCAGTGTGCCATAAATAATGTTCCTAGGAAGCAAAGGGACAGTATAATTCCCCCAAGGGAAATGGAGTTTTCTGGAATTTCCTCTGCAATGCCATTGAATATGCCAGAACAAAATCTGTTGGAGCAAGTCCAGAGGAGGCCACGGAGATGTTCAGAGAGCTGGAGCCCCTCTGCTCTGGAGCCAGGCTGGGAGAGATGGGAATGTCCAGTCTGGAGAAGAGAAGGATACAGAAAGACCTCAGAGCCCCTTCCAGTGCCTGAAGGGGCTCCAAAAGAGCTGGAAAGGGATTTGGGACAAGGGATGGAGGGACAGGACACAGGGAATGGCTTCCCACTACAAAAGGGCAGGGTTAGATGGGATATTGGGAAGGAATTCTTCCCTGTGAGGGTGGTGAGGCCCTGGCACAGGTTTTCCCAGAGAAACTGTGGCTGCCCCTGGATCCCTGGAAGTGTCCAAGGACAGGCTGGATGTGGTTTTGAGCAGCCTGGCCTAGTAGAAGATGCCCCATGGCAGAAAGGTTGGAGCAAGATGGTCTCCAAGGTCCCTTCCAGCTCTGTGATTCCATGAAAACCTCTGGCACTTTCAGGCAGTATCACAGCAAATGGGTGGGTGGCACTTTCCCTTCCCAGTCATGGGATGAGCTACAGGGACAACTTCACAGCAGGGGAGAGGTAGTGAATGGTATTTCAGGATTCAGAGCTGACACCACTCCCAGTGTCTCCTGCAGGGACATTTATTAAACTCTTGCCCCAGGTGTGGCAGCTCCCATTGGTTTGCAGTTGGTTTTTGGCAGGGATTTAATGACTCTACGAGGAGCAGGGCCAAGGTCCTCGTGGTTTGTCACCTCCACTGTCACTTTGTGGTCGTCGCAGTGCTTTTTATATCCACCCAGATTGTGAAGTCTGTCCCTTGACCCATCATTCTGTCCCCTCTTGGCATCCCCCAGTTCTGCCCTCCACATATTCGCTGCGTGGGAGCTTTTTAATTTGAAGATCTGTCTCTAATCTTTCAACCCTGTGCCCAGCCAAGCTCCATTTCAAACCCCAGGCTCCTCCATGGCAGGCACAGAACAACTCCTGAACTTTTCTCCAGTGGAGAATTCACCCCTTCAGCTCCTCAGATGTTGAATAACTCAACAATTTCTGGGTTTTGTCTCGCTCAAGAGCTGGAAACTGAGTAACAAAAGAGAAAGGGAAACCACCCACTCACAGAGCAGCTCCAAGGGCTTTGTTTCCTGGCTTGGCTTCTGGCAAGGAAAGGAACTGTGAGCAGGATGCTCTTCTGGGATGCTCAGGATGAGATGCTGGAGGTTTCTGAGATCAGCTGCCTAACAGGAAAATTTGGGGCTTTGTTTCCAGAAGTCAGGGCTGAATGAAGTCAGGATCTGATACTTTTTGAATTGAAAAACTCCTTTTTCATGTTCTCCCACAGACAGTTGTGCTGCAGTGGGGCCCCTTTCCATTCCCAAAATATCCCCTCTGCTTGCACCTCCCTGTTCAAATCCATCCTACAAATCCCCATTAGATCCTGACATCCCCTGTGGAAGGGATTCATTGGACTGGATTCATTTTTTACCTACATCAGTAATTTAATCTCTTCTAATGTGGCACTAAGTTAAACCAAAAGATTCATTGACTGAGGCTGGTGGAGGGAGAAGGAAGGAGAGGGAACAATGTCAGAATCTGCAGTCCAAGGAAGACAAAACATTTTTTATCTTTTCCAGAACTACAGTAGCAATAAAATATCCAGCAAATATAAACTGTGAGGATGGGAATCTATGCAGAAAACCTTTCCATAAGCACCGTCACCTCCTTCTGGTTTCCATAGAGATTTGGGTTCCTGCTTCCAGCAGAGAAAATCCTGACTGACACCTTGTACTTTCTGAGGTAAAGCCTCAGCAGCACAGGAACAAGCTCTGAATGTTCATTAAAGTCCTTCATGGCAGAGTCTGAGCATTTCAGGCCTTCCTTATTTTATTTATTTTGAAAATTATTTGTTATTTCTATTTATATTTTTTGCCCCCAAGCTTTTCTCATGCCATGGCAAAGGTGCTGGATTGGCAGGTTTGGACTCTGTGATCACACCCAGATTTCAGCAAAAGTAAAGCTGCAGACAAATGGCTGAGCAGGGAGGGGAAACAAAATTCCTTGATTTCTCCTCATAGTCAGAATTACAAGGAAATCCCCATTAAGCAAGGACTTCGTGAGCTGTGGGGAGAATCCTTCATAAAAGCAGAAAAAAAGTGGATGCCTAAAGCCACATCAGTGTCAAAAGGGTTAGAAAATTTGATTTTTCTTCTGTACCCTAAACGCATGGGAAAGTTTGGGTCCAATGAGTGGCAAACAGAGCTGATGTCCAGGTTTGTGACATCCATGGGACACTGATTTTGGAAAAAAGGCACTAAATATGTCCGGTTCCTGGAGAGGCATCTCTGCCTGTATTCACTGGGTCAAAGGAATTCAAAATAACCTCAGCAGGCAGACTTCCCTCTGTTTGTTTTCCTATCTCCCATCTCTTCTCTTTCACTCTGCAGATTTTGGCCAGCACAGCTCCACTCTTTTGCTAGAGGGGATGCCAGGCAGTGATTTCTGCTGACACAGGTGACAAACATCCCAGATTTCCTGTGGTGGTTCCATGAGAAATCAGCTGATTTCATCCTGTTTTTCATCCTCTTGGTGTCTTGATATAGAAGGCAACATCAGGGATGTTGAAAGGGCTCAGCCTCTTTATCTAACCTGATTTAAGGTAAAATAAATAAAAAATCCAGTGAAGATTGTGAAGAAAAATGTAGGTTTTGCATAATCTTGCTTGATTCTATGTGACAAATTAAAAAAAAAAAAAAAAAAAAAAAAAATTTAGCAGCTGTTCCAAACTCATGTAGGAAAGGTGTAGAGGAAGCAACATTTCCTGGATTTTCATGGCATTTCTTTGCCATTCCAGTTGCTGAGGTTGTGCAGTCATTGCGCAAAGCTGCATCAGTCTGTGCTGAAATGAGGTTTAATTTCAATTTCATTTGGAATGTGGTGGAGGCAATATCCTGGTGCTCAGCAAAATCTGGGAATATTTGAGAGGTCTTGTCCGGGACAGGCACTCAAGGATTAGTGGGAAAGAGAAAGACAAGACACCTGCTCTCTCAGTATCACAGAATCATGGACTAATTTGGGTTGGGAGGGGCCTTCAGGCCCATTCCAAACCCTGCCATGGTCAGGGACATCTCCACTATCCCAGGTCTTCCCAAGCCCCATCCAACCATTCTGTGGTTCCCAGGAAGGTGTCCATGGTGCCACAGAGCAGAATTTGCTGGTGACAAGTTTTAGCAAAAAATATTATCTCAGCCTGGATGTTCTTCCAGCAGTTTCTGTGCAGATTTCCAACCTTTCCTCA
This sequence comes from Onychostruthus taczanowskii, assembly GCF_017590055.1. Classification (NCBI taxonomy): domain Eukaryota; kingdom Metazoa; phylum Chordata; class Aves; order Passeriformes; family Passeridae; genus Onychostruthus; species Onychostruthus taczanowskii. The sequence goes on from NW_024499385.1 coordinate 113,053, forward strand.
TCCTCAGCACTGACTTTTAAGGTGGAAGAACTTAGGCTGGCCTAAACGCCTGGGTGTCCAAACTTAACGAGGATCAAAGGTGGCATTAATTCAGCCAAGCTTAATTCATTCCCAGACACGCCTTTCTGATCAAGCCCAAGGGAAGTGAACCACGCTGCATTCAGGTCACCTTAATTCTGAAACAGATTGAAGACACAGGTCTGAAATTCTTCCAAATAATTTCTGATACAGCCACGCCTTGGTTTGGTTTGGATTTGTTTTTCTGGAACTCTCTGTGTAGGGGAGTTCTCAGGGACAAAGATCCTTGGGAAATAATGATCTGGAGTCTCCTTTACTTGATTGCAAGGAGATTTAGGAACCTTTACTGAGCATAAGAGAAAAAAATGGTGATTTCTGAGGAAACTGAGTAGGGGAAGCACAGAGGAGTGGTGGAACTGCTTTCTGGGAAAGGCATCCCTGTCCTCTGCTTCCAGCACTTGCAGTTCAGCCATATCCCTCATTTTCCACCCTAGGAAATGGGGATGCTCTGCATGTGGGGGATGTGAGCTCTGAAAACAAGACATTGGTGGGGGTGCTACACAGAACACAGGGGTCTGCAGTCACTTTTCCTTCCTGCCTTCACCCTTGGATATTTAGTAAATCCCTCTCTCCAGCCTCTGCCTCCTCTAGAAAACCAGGAAACACCACCTGGAATGTCCCCAGTGACTCTAGGACTGCAGGGAATGCAGGTTGCACTAAGAAATTGATGGTCTTTCCATGACTGGAGAATCCTGGAATTATTTAGGTAGGAAAAGACCTCCAAGATGATTGAATCCAACTTTTAACCCAGAACTGCTGAGACCACCACCAAAGACACTTCACTGTGACCTTCCAGGGCCTGAAGGGGCTCCAAGAGAGCTGGAAAGGGACTTTGGACAAGGGATGGAGGGACAGGACAAGGGGAATGGCTTTAAATTGCCAGAGGGAATTTAATCCCTTGAATTTAGAAGGGATGTTGGAAAGGAATTCTTCCCTGGGAGGGTGGTGAGGCCCTGGCACAGAAAAGCTGTGGCTACCCCATCCCTGGAAGTGTTCAAGGCCGTGTTGGACAGGGCTTGGAACACCCTGGGATAGTGGAAAGTGTCCCTACTCATGGCAGGGGGTGGAATGAGGTGATCTTGGAGGTTCCTTCCAACTCAAACCATTCTGGAATTCTTCGATCAGCACAGACTTCCTCAAGTACTGCCCTGACATCACTGCCCAAACCTAGGATGGATTTTAAGGCTGTTACTTAAGGTAAAAACCTGAAATTTGGCTTTTTTCCTGCTGTCAAAATTGTCAGCGAATTTGAGCCCTCCACTGGATTTGTAATTTTCCAAATGTGTAACACAGGTTTTGTAATCCTGGTCACAAAGAGGGATTATCCCCTCACCCTGTTGGGCAAGTATGTTCTGGGAGAGGAAGGGTTTCACACCATTCCAGTGACACTCAGAATATTCTAAGTCCCTGAAATTCCTACAGCAGAAGAGCACAGAGAGTGGAAATCCTGCAACAAGGGAAATTTCTGAGTTTATTTAGTTGAATAATCAAATCAGGTAAGGGCAAAATATGCCAAAGTCAGGTCAGATGAGAAACTCTCCTGATATTTCAGCTGATTAAAATGAAGCTGGAAAAAGACATTTCTTCTTGCACCAACTCAGCGCAAGCCTCAGGGTCCCAAAACAGTAAATTCAAGTTCTTTTTTCAGCTTTCTAACCTTTTCCTTGTTTTTTACCTTTCTTCTGTTTTGTTTTGGTATTTTTTGAAGCCAGTTTTTAAGTGGTGTTTTTCAGAAAGAAGAAGTCAAAAAGCTCTTTTTGAAGATGTCAAGATTCGATTCCTTTAGAAAAATAAAAAACACTTTATGCCACTAAGTGGTTCTGTCAGATTCATAAGACCTGATTTTCTACATTATTTCAATTTTTTGAATGTAGTATTGTCTGAGTACATGTAGGAGGGAAGGAAAAACTCATCAACTCCGTATCAGAACCATAAAGACTTTCAACGAGCTTGGGAATCCCTGGTTTTGCAGGATATAATTTCATAGGATCAGAAAATGGTTTGGCTTGGAAGTGACCTGAAAGATCATCTCATTCCAGCTCTGCCATGGGCAGGGACACCTTCCACTGGACCAGGTTGCTCCAAGCCCTGTCCAAATGGTCTTGGACACTTCCAGGGGTGGGGCAGCCACAGCTGCTCTGGGAATTCCATTCCAGGGCCTCCCCACCCTCACATGGAAGAATTTTTTCCCAATGCCCTCTATAAATCTAAATTCCTTCATCTTAAGTCCATTCCCCTTGTCCTATCACTCCATGCCCTTGTAAAATTCCCACTCCAGCTCCCTTCCAAGCATATGAATTAACGAGCTGAAAGTTGATAAGCATCCAAGGGGAAATGGCTGAAAACCACACTGACACTGCAAGTTCACTTTAATTTAACAGGATCCTAGAAATCCTGAAACATATCCTAAAAAGCAATGAAAATGGCTGCGTCCTCCATAAAAATCACCACAAACTGTGTCAAGAATCGAGTTGGATGTACACAGCGACCCTCCTTTTAATTCCTAATGATTAAAAATCAGCTGTAAAAACAGAAAACCTGCCTGCAGCTCATCCTTGGTACAAATGAGTGTTGCAGGAACAGGTCTGGGACAACTTCCTGCTCCATGATGGGAGCACCCAGGGCTCAGCAGAGCATTTTGGATGTGGTAAGTGAAGCCATTAGAGCCCGTTGTGTCAATAACGGAAATTTCACAGCTTTCCTTAATTACGTGGAAAAAGATCCAGGGGAGCAGTTGGGCTGTGCACTCACACAAGGCCTGCCTGGAAAGTCAATAAATATGATTTACGCCACTGAACGGGGCAATCGCTTTGATTAAAAAAAGGACGTAAAAGAAACAATTGTCTGAAAACAAGGGAAAATAAAGAAACAAAGCAACCTGGTCTAGTGGAAGATTATCCAGTTCCACCCCTAATTGCAGGGGGGTGGAACTGGATAATCTTTAAGATCCCTTCCAACCCAAATCATTCTATGATTCTATAAAATAATTTGTATGTTCAATAGTTCCGTCTTCCCTCCTTCTTTAAGCTGTCCCGAATAAGCAAATTAAGGAGCCCATCAGTCCAGTCACAATAAAGAAAGAAGAAAATAAAAATTATCAAGTAAAAATTACCAAGAATTGACTATCTTTTTATCAGTTCTCTAAGTGCTTGGCCTCACATGCTTTCTCCATTGTTTATGGAATAATGGAATCATTACAGCTGGAAAAGACCTCTGAGATCACCCACTATCAACATGGTCAGATCCACCACCAATCCCTGTCCCCAAGTGCCACATCCATGAGGCTTTGAGCACTTCTAGGTATGGTGGTTCCAGAGTGTTTCAATGCCTGACCACCCTTCCAGTGAAGAATTTTTTCCTAATATCTAAACCACTCCTGGTGCAACCCGAGGCTGTTTCCTCTGTGAATACTTCTACATTTTGGGTCTTGCCCCAGAAAACACAGGGATGGTTCTCACTCTGATTTTGAAGCGAATTTCAGTAGTTTGAGGCAGTTAATCCATCACTGGGCTGCATCTATTCCAGGTGACTCCCTACTCTGAGAGCCAGGAGCAGTAATAAGGCATTTTTCCATTAATTAATGACTGTAGGTCCAATGACTCTCTAGGGATTTTCATCTGGAATTGTCAGAAAGTAAGGAAATGTTAATGATTACAGTCAAACCTGGAAGACTCGGGGACAAAATTGGAAACCTTATGAGTTTACCTGGCACAGGCAGGCATTTTCCAGCCTCACCTTCCTTTCCTACCTCCCATCCCCATCCTGTCCGTGTTCCTCCAGTGCAGTTTTGGCCATCAGTCCTCATCCCTTTCCACATGACCTCTCTTTTCATGCTCTTTCAGACCTCCCTCACTGAAGCAACCCCCGATCTTGTGTCCTGTGGGAATGGACCATGTGGGGATGGATGAAGACAAGGACAGATTTTTCCCTCTCTAGTGCTTTTCCTGGTTTTAATTCCCACAGTATACAGTGGAGTTCTGCCCCCCTCTGCTGGAAGAGCTCAGCACCTCCACCTGAGCTCAGTACCCTCGAATTTCCTGAATTGGAAGGGACCCACAAGGATCAGCAAATCCAGCTCCTGGCTGTCCTGCACAAAATACCCCAAAAATCCCATCAGGTGCCTGAGGACATTGTCCAAATGCTTCTGGAACTCTGGCAGGGCTGGTGCAGCTCTTGTTTTGTTCTGCAAGGATCAGGTGGTTCATGGCACTTTAGGCCATGTCCATTGACCATGAAAAGTCTAAACCTGCTCATCTGTAACTTCTCTACAATGTCACAGGTTGGGGTGGCACTGGCAGCACTTTTGTCACTGGTCTGTCCCCTCAATGCTTTTTTCCTCTACTATTTTACTGATTCTGACAACAAAGGCAGAGTTCGATTGTGGAACCAAATTGCACCTTCAAAAATTTCCTTCTCACTCTTGCCAAGAGTTTGTGGTTGGACAGTTGCAAAGAGCTGGAGACTCCAAGGTCAGCAGCTCTCCTTGAGGCATCTTTGGCCTTCAGATCATCTCTGCCTCTCCAACCTGAGCTCAGAACAGATCTCTGGGAGGTCCACTGGGCATTTATTGTAAATGGAATTACTCCTTTTGTTTCTCCAGCTGACCCACCCAAGTGCATGTTACCAGTTGCATCCCACCCTGGACTGTTTTCCTTCGCTGGAGAAAGACCAGGGATGGAGCAGGGAATGGGGCTAAATCCGTCTGAGTGCAATGATTTTCTGGAAAAGGATCTGCAGAGGCAGAGTCCTTCAGCTGAACATCTTTGGGGCCAATCAATCTATTGCTAAAAATAAACATTTCAGTTTAAAACACTTTAAGCTCCTTTCCCTGCTGTGTTCCCTGACTCCAGCCTGGATAACCCCAGATGTTTTAGAGGTAATGAACCCAAGGAATTGAGAATGCATCAGATAACAAAGCCCCAGCTCCTGGGTCTCTGCTGGGTGAGGGTGCTTATCACTCACAAAGGCTCTTTGGTTGTCAAATGGAGCTGTCTGAGGTTTAATTTCTTTACCTTGCCCTGTCTTGCCTTAGTTCTTCTGTGAATTTCTCAAACATTTTTCTCATTGTTCTCATTTCAAAGGTCCTTATCCCAGCTGTTCCCAAAAAGAGCCCTGCAGGATCCACCGTCCCACAAAGGGCCACTTCTCCCAACCTCATGGGCTGCATCTGACTCAGTTTTAGGGTCTGAACAATTCAGTGCATTTCATTTTTTATGTCAACCACATGCTTTTGCTGAGAAAAAAGATTTTTATAAGCCAGGTAACCCCAATAACACCAAACTTTCAGAGGGCAGTAGATACTTGAGTCACCCACGAACCAAGGAAGAAAGACCAGAAAACGAGGCAGGAAGCAATTGAAGCAGATATTTCAAAGTTTTATTGTATAAATCTACAAAAGGCTTTGCTACAATAGCAAATCGAGTGTAGCACTATTCTACTGGCAGGCTCTAGTGGCTTGGTGTGATCTTGTAACTCCAACATGACACATGAGGAATAAACTGCCTGATCCAGTCAGATCCAGGGCAGGTGATGTCGGCTTACAAAGACCTTTTGGCTTCAACCCCTACAACCTGCAGTGATTTGACATGTTTGCCTTTTGCACAAGGTTGCTTGAATTAATAATATCTCTAGTAAAAATAAAAACTCTAAAGTAGTTTCATCAGTAAATGCAAAATCGCCTAGGGAGGAAAAAAATGCAGTGGTTGAAATCTGCTAAAGTTCCACAGGTACAGCACATCCACACTTCTCATTCACGTGACTCTGCCCCAGGAAAATAAACTACCAGTCCTTCCTGGAGAGGCTGGTAATAAAAACCAGGGTGCTACAAGTAAAGCTCCAATTTGCTGGGAGCAACAATTGAAATCAAATCAGTCCAGGAAATTCAGTTCTGCACACTCCAAAAAGCCAGCTGAAAATGTAAAATCTCAGGACCAAATGAACAAGTAGCACAGACAGGCTAATTCCCTAAAAAAGCAGGAGAAATAAAATGCCTATTGAGGCAGTTCAGTCCCTTGGAAGAGACTGTGGAAATTAAGCACCTCAAAATCAAATATCATTTGGACCTTAAGATGATGCCCGGGAATCTGCCTTTACATGGTTTTATGGAATTTTCCAGTCCTGGACATTTTTGCTGGGCCTTGTTGGAATGTGCCTTAGGTCCCTCTGGCTTAATTCAAATGCATCAAAACACCACAGAATTTAAGTAATGTGGATTTTTTTGCTGAACACACACACACCCACCCACACACACACACAGGACAGTTGGCTCTGGAAGAGAGAGGAACCAACTGGACCTCTTCGGCTGAGAGATGAACCAAAACTGTCTTGTCCAGCTCTTTTTGGGCTCCCTGGGTCTGGATGGAAACAGTCACTCCAAAGCCAGCACAAGAACCCCAGTTCTTGCAGTAACTCTGGCCCATGCAGACCCAGAGAGCGCCTGCTGTCTCACAAGGCTCCTTGCTGGCAAGACAGCTGGCCCAGATGTGCAGGCTCCAACAGTTCAGACAAGCATCTGGACCGTGGGATGCTTCTCCAAACTCCGGGAGCCCTTTGAGGTTTGGAACTGATACCCGCATGAAACGACTCAGGAGAGGTGAGTTACAGCATGGTCAGCGGCGAGGGTTCCTAGCCAAGGCAGGATCAGCCCCTTGGCAAAGTTAATCAGGAAAGTTTGGTTTTTTTTTTCTTCAGTGAGGATCATTTTCTAGTGAAGATTTCTTTAGGTGAGTCCCAGCAGCCCCAGACTGTAGAGGTGCAGGATCCTCTCCACAGACAGTCAGCATCCCTGCTGTCCCCAAAGCCTGGACTTGGTTCTTCTGTTCTGGCCTGTCTTTCCACTCTCAGCACTTTCTTTTGTACTTGGAGTACCTGGACCAGCTCGGGATTTTCTTTGTCCTGCTGGAAGCAGCTTCCCAGTTTCATTCTGGCTCTCAGCACCTTGAATGTTTGCATTGCACTGCATGGGAGGCTCTTTGGTGCATGATTTGCCCTCTGTCTTCCTGCAGTATTTCTCCCCTGGGAAAGCTCTTGGACACAGAGAAGGAATCTCAGCAACAGCAGCAGGGATTGCTGGAAAAGAAAAAAAAAATGCACCAACTCTGATTAGATTTTTGAAGTGGGGAGAAAGGGGAAATTCTCAGGAGCTGGGATTAAATTTTGCTGTGCCTGCAGCCTGGAGGACCCACCAGGTGTTGGGGTTTTATGGATTTGCCCATGGTCCAGCCAAGGGAAAGCCACGATGTGCAGTCCCTGGGGCATCAATTACTGGGGCTGGTGCTTGGGTTCTGGCACCAAGGAGCTGAAATCCCACCTCTCTGGTGGTGCCAGGCTGCTGCAGCCCCTGGGACTGAGGTTTCAAGACCAGGACAGGCGTTTGCACCTGGGCTGTTCAATATCTCAGGTCAGGGCACTGGGGAGATTCAGGTAGACCCACAAGGCAATATGGGATGTAATTACCTGTGCCAGTCTTTCCTTCAGGTGGTGGATCTGGCCATTGGTGGCTGAGGGTCCTGAGAGCAGGTCTGACGTTGAGGCCTTTGTTATGCAGCTTTTTCTGTGGCTTTCCTCCCAAATGCTGCATGCTGCGAAGTGATTCCTTCTCAGAGGAGGATCTGAGTGAGTCACTGGAAGCAAGAGGAGACAAAGCTTGTAATACACGGCCAGCTCATCCTCAGCAGTGACTCCCACTCCCCCATCACTCAGCCCAGGTCATTAGTGAGAAATCCTCCACGCAGAGCTGTTGACAAACTGGGAACAAGTGAGAGGAGAGCTCCCACCATTGCTGAGACCAGCTCCCAGCAAGGATGCAGAGCAGACCTGCACCTCCTCTAGGCTGTGCATGGGCCTGGGATGTGCTGCCTCAGGTGGGGACTCAAGCCCAGAGGTTCTCCATGAAGAACAAGGCAGGTTCTGGGGCTGAGCTAATTAAGAATCTCCCCATTATTTTCCCATATTAATCAGAAAGTGCAGGATACCGCCCTCTTTGGAAACTTTTCCCATTCCTGTATTTCCCTTGGGCTGGCTCTCCCTTCTCCTTTCTCCCAACCCCAATGCTTCATATCCCATTTCTGCTGAGATTTTTGATCCCAGTTTCTACTGGACATTCTATGACCAGTTCAGCTCTGAGGAGAGAATGCCAGACAGCTGCCTTACCTTCAGCCTCTTGGAAGGAGTCACAGCAAAGGCCTTCCGAGCCACCAGGGCCACATGTCACCGCTGTGGCAGTGCCAGGAGCATCCCAGGGTCACTCCTGCTGCTGCATCCCTGCTGTTTATTTGGTCTGGTGGTGGATGCAGGTCATGCCCAAGACGTGTCCAGCCTCAGGAAGCTTTGGAGAGCCAAACTTCAGGAATGTCTTTCTTCTCTCAGTCCTGTCATCAAGCACTGGCCAAAGGTGAGTGCTGAGCGTTTCCCGTCTCAACATGGAAAAAGTCACAAAGTCCAAGTCCATCTCCATGTATGGCGAGATGTTGCAGGAATTCCTTTGTGAGCAGACAACACTCTATCCTCAGGTGCTCCAGGACAGGGGTGCCAGGCTTCCAGGAGCATTTGGAGTCTGTCTGTGCGAGCAGAAACTCCTTGCAGCGATGCACAGGTTAAAACTGTGCTGGGGCACACAGATCCTCTCTTCACTTCTTTTGGCTTTTACATGGCAAAAGCTCCTGTTGTCTCCACGCATCAGCATGGACTCGATTTGCTGCTCTGGGGATATTTTGCTCTGAATTTAGGGTGTGTTTGTTTGTTTCATTCAAAGAATAAGGATTTATTTCCCTTCCCTCCCCCCCAGTTTCTCTCAAAAGAGCTCTGGTGTCTCCTCTCTCTACCTTGAACACCCTCTCTTCTCTGAAAGGAAGGAGACTGCTCCTTCAACAAATGAGCTCAGAATTTAATTAGAAAATCTGTTTCCTGCTGAATGCACAGGATAATGTGCAGAGAAAGGATGAAATCTGCCTCTGCACTGCAGTGGCCTTGAACTAGAGTGAGCAGAAACTAAGACAAGAAGTAAACCAGTAAGAGCCTCTTGAGAGGATACTTATTAAAGCAGGTATTAGGTGCAGTGAAATGAAAACCACAGAAAATAATCCAGATTCTTAAAGCTTTCAGTTCCTGAAATAATAGGATTTTTTTTTCATCTTATAAAAAAATAATCAAAAAAATTACTTTAATCCTTTGGAGCAAGTAAGAGCAGGAGATTGCCAAGTGAACAGAAACCCAGAGGTTAATCAGAAACAGGCAAGGGTGAAAAAGAAAGCTGTCTCCTCAGGACAGGGCCACCCTCTCAGAGGAGGGAGTAGAGAAGGAAAAAGAGAGATCCAGATGGGTAGGAACCCTCCACCAACTGCTGCACTCATATGAAGTCCTTGAGAGCTGCCAGTGCCGAGCGGCCGCTTCACAAGTTGGGAATTGTCTGTAGTTTCTTGTCAGGGAATTCTCATAAAATTGGCTGTCCCCCGCAGTGGTGCCAGCAGGGTCCCCAGCACCACCGCATGGCACGGCCTGGGTGAGGGGGGCAGCCCCATCCTGGGGTGCCTCTCCCTCACCACCTCCCTCCCCCCAGGAGCAAAGCCAATCCCTCTGCTCTGGGCTGTTGGACTGAGCACTCCTCAGGTCTCGTCTCAGCCAGAACTTCCCTCCAAGGAGAAGCTTCCTAAATAAGCCCCCTTCTCCCTTCCACGGAACCCAGACCCCCCTCAGGGGAGCTCATATGACAGTGGCTGGGGGGCTTGGGGGCTCTGGTTGAGTCCCATTGCTCGGCACGGGGCTGGCGGTGGTTGAGGGGGGCACGGTCTCCACAGAGTCTCCTGGCTGAACCTCAGGAGTCCTCTGTGGGCTGGGCTCCTCAGAGTGCTCCATGTTGCCTTGGACCTCCTTCCCCCTCTGGATCAGCTGCTCTAAGGTCTTGGGCAGGGGGTAGCTCAGGAAACGCTTCAGTTTGGGCTGGAGGGTGCCTACCACGTACTGGATGATCTCCTCCTCATCTGCATCCACATAGAGGGTCTGGTACAGGTCTCTCTTGCGCCAGAGGAACTGATCCAGGGGCTCCCCCTCTTTCTGGGGCAAATCCAGCTCCCTTTTGATCGCATCCCTAGTCAGAGTTCCCTCGCTGTACTGCAGGAACTCCTTCTTGAACTCGACCCAGTTTTTGACGGAGTCCTGCTTGTACTCCCACCACTTTTTAGCTGGGCCGTTCATGTGGTTTTGGATCTGAGACAGCCAATACTCCTCTGTTCCACCCACCTGCTTTAAGTATTCCTCCAAGTGGCTCAGGAACTCCCGGGGATCCTCAAACACCTGGGTCTCCACTGGGGAGGCTGGAGCGTCCTCCGACACGGAGACCCACTGGTAGGAATCGTGGCCCTGGGGGATGCTGGGCACCTCCCCGGGAGGAGGGGTCAGGGCATACATCTGGCTCATGTCCAGGGCATAATCATAAATCTCCCCCTCACTTGGCCTTATTTCTGGACCTCCCACCCCGACAGACACCGTCTGCTTGCCCTGCTCCCCAGGGCAGTATTTGCCTCCCATGGACTCCAGGCGGTCAGCCCACTTTTCCAGGCGGAAAAAGACCTCCTTCCAAACATTCATCTCCCTCTTGACCCACCTCTCCAGGTGGGCAATGGTCTCCTGGCACCTGGCCAGGCAGGCCTTGATGGACTTCTTCCATCTCTGGTTTTCAGTTGGGACGTGGTCCTCTAAGTTGTTCTCCAACTTCCCCACGGATTTCTGCAATCCCTTCAGCTCCCGCTCCACCTGCTTGGAGACCTCTGTCAGGAGGTGCCGGTGGGTCCTCCGGACATGCTCCAGCATTTCTGCCCTGCACTTCCCTATCTGCAGGATCACATTGGGCTTGTTGGCAACTCCACGGTGCCCCTGGAAGGAGTGGACGCCCGCGCTGGTGACATTGTCCAGCTGCATGACTCCGACTGTGTGAGTGGCAAACACGGGAAGAACTGGGTTATAAGCCCCTGGCACTAAAGCTGGATCCCAAAAATCCCCACCACAACACTTCCTGAAAGACACACAGAGACTTCTAAACCCCCCTCCAAGGACTTTTGGACACAAACACAACCCAATCAGATATCACCGCAGAGCGAGCTGGTCGGTCCACGTGGATCCCAGAGAGAGTTGTAGGCAAATTTCTCCCAGTGCCAAGCTGGAAATGCCGGTCTCACGTGTTCAGGGGAGTCCCAGAGAGAACCAGGATCCTCCAGGGACAAGGAGAGGAGTTGGATAGGATGTCCAATCCCGCTGGGAATCTGGAACGCCGCAAAGTCCCCGCCGGAGGAAATCACAGAGATGCACAAAGCTGGAAGCTGCAGCAAAAATCCGGGTGATTTCTCCTCGGGCAAACTAGGTGAGTCAAAAACCGCTTTCACTGGAGATGCAAAGAGCTGCTTCTCCTCCCTGTCTGAACTGCCACTAGTCCAGGCTCCTCCATCTACTTATACTCCACGCAGCTCAACATGTGGGTGGTGCCCAGCCTCCTCTCGCACTCTCAGCGCAGCGTTCATTGGAGGAAAAGAGATGCCGGTGACTGTGGCAACCCAGATTTTGGCAGCCTCCCCTCGCTTGCCACCCCCTCGCTCACGCCCCCAGACTCGACGCGAGAAGCGCTTGAAAGGTGCTGGAGACAGTTGGAGAGATGGATGAGTAATCGCACCTTCCGCCTCCCAGAGCGCAGGAAAAACACTTATTCCTTCCACAACTCTTTACTCAGCAAGGTCATCATTAACATGCGTCCCCTGGCAGGGCTCGGGGAGGGCGGGATGAGGAGGAATCCGGTGTGTCAGACGCCCCCGGCCCCCCGCACACCCCTGCGCTCACACACACACAGGGTGAGCTCACTGCTCATGCAAATGCCTGGGAATTGTGGTAAATCAGCAGCGCGAAAAAAAAAATAAAAAAAAAAAAGGAGAGAAGAGACCAGAAAAGCAAAGAGGAGGGGGGATGCAGAGGGGGGAACACTCAAAGGAGCCACTTCAGCACAAATTGGAGCGCTCTGGACTTTCTCAGGCATTGGTAGGTGGGAGTCATCCCTGCGGCTTAATCGCACCAGACCAACCACTATCTTGGGAATATTGGGTGAGGGAGGGGGACAACATCCTGGTTTTTACACCGAATTAAATCCGCCCATCAAAAGCCTGTTCTGTACTTAGCTTTGAATCAGATGGTTAATCAGTGAGCCAGCCCACCAGTGCAGATGAAGCTACATTTGTTCTTCGCTCTTGACAAGGCAGGAAAAGCCAACCATAAAAGGAGTCTCCGGGTCTTACATAAGCCAGAGATAAAGGATTCCCTAATCCAAGAGAGTTTCCCCGCCGGAACACCCTCGGAGAGGTGCTGAGGACATCTGGGCCTTCTCGTCCCTTCCCAGTGCCAGTGGCCGGAGGCAGTGGGATGCTGATCCATCTAAAAAGGGGGTTTGAGCCTGCTGGCAGCAGGGTGGTGCTGGGGGGGTGCCCTGCCTGTGCTCGGGGTGGTGGGCAGGTGCCAGCGAGGCTGAGGGTGAGTCCTCACTCCCAAAGCTCCTGGCTCGGTGGTTCCTGGTGGGAATTCAGCCATTGCAGAGGAGCAAAAAGAGGAGGAGGCAGAGGGTGTTTCAGTGAAACCCTGCTGGAAGGAGGTCCCGGTGAGGCCAGGTTAAGGCAGAATCACAAACTGGTGGTGGATAATTGAAAGGTGTGAGGGGCAGGAGTCAGAATTCCCTTTTTTCCCCTCAAATCTGTGTGGTGCAGGAGGGCCTGTGTCTGTTCCCTAACAGGTTGTGGCTCTCAGGGAACAAGAGTGTTACTTAGGGCAGCAGCAGCTGACCTAGAAGGGCTGCATGGTTTAGTTGAAAGGAGGGTGGGACAGTGAGTGGGGAAGGGGACAAAACCCTGAGGGTGTAACACAGAATTCCTAATCCAGCAGCCCCTCCCAGTGCCACTTCTGACTACGCTCTGCCTTGCTTACTTCTCCAATTTCACCCAGTTTTCCTAAACACAAGATTTTGGGGCAGCTGTGTTTGTGTTCAGAAGAAGTCAAACGTCAATTATCTCAGGGGTTGGGAGAGATCTGGAGCCTTTTATGCTGCTGTCTCAGTGCCCCAGAATCTGCCTCAAACCTGCCAGGAAAAGATAACATGGATTGGGAGAGACTCTGCAACCTTTATACCTCTGGATTGGTGCAAAGATATTCCCTGGAGAGGTTTTCACCCAGGAACCCCAGAAATGACCCATAGGATGGGGACAATATAAAGTGCATTAACTCTGCAGGATGACCTGCATTCAGCCTCTCCTTGTCCCATCAAATGCCGGAGTCTGGGATGAAATGGCTCCTAAACCTGCTTCAATAAATTGGTCCCTTTCTGGGCCCTGCTGCCTCTCTTTGTTCCTCCCTTGCTTTCCAGCTGGGGGGGGATCCTGGATTTGAACGGCCTCTTTTGACACTCAGCACAGGATCTCAGGATTATTAAGGATGAAGGGGACTCAGGAGGTTTCTAGCTCAGCCTCCTACTCCGAGCTGAGTCAGCTGCTGGGTCAGCTGAGCTGGTTTCAGGCACTGAAAACCCCAGGGATGGCAATTGCTCTGAGGGAAAACCTTTCTCCTTGTACCCAAACTGAGTGTCCTGTTGGAATTTGGACCTGCTGTCCCTTGTCCTCTCACCAGCCACCAGAAGATCCTCGTTCTGTCTCCTTGATAACTCCCCACAGGGACAGGACGCTGCTGTTGGATCCCTCAAATCCATCACTTCTCTGGTGTCTAATCCCACACCAGGCACCAGCTCTGACCATCCCAGTGGCCTGAACTCATTCCCTGTGATCAGTGTTGTGTATTAGGAGGGCCAAACATCATGCAGCAGCTAAATATGATCTAAAATGCTCTGACTGGAGGGGGATAATCACCTCCACGATCTCCTGGCTGTATTTATGCCCCCACAATCCAGGATAATTATTTTGCTACCAGGACACACTGCTGCATCTTCCTCAGCCTGCTGAGCACTCCCAGGCCCAGTTCTCCCAGTCTGTTGCTGCCAGGGACTCTTTTCCCCCCAGAAATTCCAGAATTAGCCCTTGCTGAACATCACCACATTTCTCTTGGCTCTTCCCTCCAGCTTTTCCAGGTCTCTGGGTTAATCGCATTCAGCCTCCTTTCACAGAGCTCTCCCCCTAATCACTCTCCTCTTAATTCTGTGGAGGTGGTGGGGGAGGTGGGAGAAGCGAGGACGAATGGGGGTTTTCCTTCTGGACCTGCTGGGGAGCGAGTTGCTGATTAAGACGTGTGTGATAAGCATTTTCTTTGTATTTCTAATTAAAGCGAGGTGCGTGGGAAGAGGAGGAGGAGAGAGGGGAGCCGGAAGCCAAGGGAGGAGGGAGATGTGGAGCGAGGTGATGGAGAGAGGCAATTTGAGGCAGCCAGGCAGATTCCAGGCACAGAGAGGCAGACAGGCATGGAAGGACAGGATCCACGGATTGGGGCAGGATGGGGAGGAGGCAGAAATCTTCTAGGTGGCCACAGGGTGTCCAAGATAAGAGAGGGGCAAGAAGAGCAAAAAGGAGAGTGGGAAGTGAGGATGAGGATAAGCAGTTTGCTCCAAAAGAGCTCAGCTGAAGCAAGGGAAGGAGAGAAAATAGCAAAAAGCCACATCTCATAGCTCAGCAGGGATGGTGTCAACGTGGGTTGTCTCCCTAGAGCTTCCTGGAGAATTTTAAAGCACCGTAGGTTAGGATCAGATCCAAAAAAAAAAAAAAAAAAAAAAAAAAAAAAAAAAAAAAAAGGGAGAGAGAAGAGGGAAAGCCAACAGACCAGTTAAAGGCACCAAAAGGAGCATGTGGCAGTGAGCAGCAACTGAGTCTTCCCCTGAGGGGAGTGGGACCAGAATAAAGGGACACTGAGTCACTGGCACCTTCCCTGGTGCTGTCACTGCCTCCTGAGGACACGATGCGCCCCGAGCCTGGTGGCACTCACCCCTTGGCATCAGTTCAGCCTGTGGGCTCTCTCTGCCTTGGAGCAAATGTGTTTGGTTTAGGGGTTTTTTTGGGGGGTTGACAGGCCTTTGCCACCTCATCTGCTCAGAGGCTCCTTATGGCAAGAGCTGTCACACCTTGGAGAGCAGCCTGAGCTGTGAGCCAGATGAACCTGGTGGGTGAGTGAGAAGGGGGAGATCCCGAGGGAAACTTGGGGAAGTTTCTGGTGCAGCTGATTTTGTGCTTCACACGCTCTGAGGAGCTCTGGCGGATGCTGAAGTGCCCTCCTGTGCTGCCAGGGTCCCTCCCCGGTTGTGCACTGAGATGTTCATTGTGTTCCTCCTCGGAATTGCTGTCTGGAGGAGCCTTTCTTTCACCCAGGACTCTTTGAAGCACCTGAAATTAGAAGCCTGAAGCCATGTGGGCAATTCATCCCATATTCTTGCAGGAACTAATATCTCCTAGTGGTGAACAAGGGATTTTCTGCATTATCCTATATTCCCTGTGCTAGAATTTTCCCTTTCCCTTCCATAATTGCTTCCTCTTTCTAGAAGAAATAAGAAGAAAATAAGAAACCACATTTTCCCTCCATCTGCTTCCACATCCTTTCAATCCCTATTAATTCTCCTACAGCTCACCAGACAAAGCTGCCCAGTCATTTGTTTGGTAGCAAAACCCTTGGAAGGAAAAAAAATTAAGAAGAAACCAAGGTGTTGGGCTTTTAAACTCACAAGGAACGAAAGAGGGAAAAGAATAGCCCATTTAATTTGCACCATACGTTTCTATTCATCCATCTCCAGCCCTGGAACACTTTATTGCACTGGAGCTGGCACTCACAACGCAGAGTTTTGCTTTTAAAACATGGTTCACACGTCAGTGGGTCCTTTGTTCCCAGCCACCCATTGTCCTCCAGGCCCACATCACTTACTGGGAGGGTGTGGAAGCAATTGGGAACCTCAGGGCATCCTGCTATCAATATTACTTCACAATGATGATTGTTATTAGTGCCACAACTTCTGGTGCATTATTCTCTCTGTATTCCTTTTCATCTGGAAAGCCCTACTTTGAGAGGAAGATAAAGTGCTTTGTTTTCCAACCAAAAATATCTCCCATGTTTTGTAATTCTCCACTCTTCTTATTTAATGAGATGTTTGTTATTTTGGTTTCCTTGCTGGGCAGAGGAAATGTTAATGAGTCTCTCCTTGTGCTGCTTTTTGCCTCCTCAAGCCTGCCTGAGGCTACAGCAAGGAAGTCAAAGGAGGTGTCAGCATTTTTCACACTCTGGCATTGGCTGTTATGACCCTCCCGAGGTCAACACAAATAGAAAGACATCTCCAAATGAATTTCATTTTCCTCCCCTGCACAGCCCTGACAAGCTGGAAAAACACATTTGTCGCCGTGTCAAAAGGCCTGGTTCACAACTGGTCTGTGACAATTCTTGTGCCATGTTTTACAGCCGAGTTTGGCCCACTTTGGGCCTCACACTTGACTCCTCACCCACCTGCCCCCCTTCAGCGTGTCCCTCTAAGTGCTCCAGTAAAAGTTTCTGATTTTAATGCTCTTTTTTTTACTCCTCCTCAGCGGCAAACACTGCAAATCACAGGTCTGCTAAAAAAAGGGAGAGCGGTGGGGTGGCTGTGAGGAGCAGACTTGGTTCCTCTGCTGGTATGGCTTGGCTGACAGAGTCCCACCAGCCAGGAGAGCTCTGCTCCTCATCCTCTGCCTTCATCCCACGGAGATCTACGGATCATTTGTGGCCCAGGGAGCCAGTCCCCTCCTCCCCTGCAACCCATTTCATTCTGGGTTTCACACTGACACCCCAAGGCTGTGTGAGAGGACTGCTGGGGGTGGTGGTGGTGGAGCACTGGGATGTCACAGCCACACAGGGAAAATGGGGCATAGTCCTTGCTGGTGGCATCAAAACCTGCCCTTGATGGTGATTCCCATGGTGACCAAGGGAATCTGTGCAGCCATAGGTTTTTGGCTGTACCAGCTGCTCAGGTGATGAGGAGTGAGGGGCTCAGGCTGCTCCAGACCTTTCCAGACCTTTCCTGCTCCTGCTCATCCTGCTGTTCCCATGGGTGAATCCACGTTAAGCCTCTCTTTCACTTTGCTCAGTGCCTACGTGGATTTTTCTCCTGGACTAGAAGGATTTTAGGGGTGGTGGGAGCCTCATTTTCCATCAGTGCAGTCAGAGTGGCTGATGGAAAGATCTCCGTCTTCAGACTCCCTGCTATGGGCTGTGGGGAGGATGGAGAAATGGGATTGTCCTGTGGCCATAAGGGAAAATCCTGCTTTGTGGTGCTGAACAGCCAGAGCTGATTCCATGGAGAATCCACCACAACCCCTCTTCCACATTAAATTACAGAGTCCTACTTCTCCTGTGAGTGGCAGCACCTCTGCTTCCATGAGGGAATACACCTGAGGAACTAAGGAATGTTCAGGGAGGGCTTTGCACCTGGTACTGCAGGTGTCCTCCAAATTATCATCCAAATATTTTCCTCCCTGCCTGAACCACTGATCAGTTACTGTCTTGCTGAATGGATGGATGGTTTTTCTCCCTCACCCCTTAAATGCTTTCTTTTCCCTCATTCAGGCTGAAATCCCAAAGCATTTCCAAACCTGTCCAGGATTTGGCCACAGAGGTGTCTTTGGACAGTGCCTGAGAGAGGTTTAAAGCCATGTTCTGCCTAATTTGGCACCAGAGTTTCAACCCAAGCATCTTCAGTGATGGGACATTCCTAAAAATGAAGGAAAAACCTCAGTGCTTTATTATAATGCATTTTGTGGGCATGGTTTGTACCTGCCTCTGAACAGGGATGTGTGTCTGTCTGTCTGTCTGTCTGTATTGGGCTCCACTGGGGCATTCCAAGGGACACCAAGGGGACATGGAGCCTTTCCATGATCACAGCAGGACAGGAGGCTGCTGTTCCCAGCCCAACCTGTGTCCCCAGAGCTCTGTCAGCTCCCTGCTCTCGCAGCCATCACCACCCTGAAGACACAAACTAGGCCACTGCTCTCCTCTTTTTAGCAGTTCTGTCACCAAGTTGTGACTCAATTTACCTTTTTTTCCACCTTTCCATATTGCTTCTCCTTCTTCTAAGCTGTTTCCCTTATTTTAGTCCCCACCAAGCGTTGCTGTTAACAAAAGATTTCCCCTAAGCATCCTCGCTAATCTCGCCTATCCACAGGGAGCCACAGCAGGAGTGGTGCAGAAATTGTCCCCTTGTCCCAGGAAAACAACAGAGCACCTGCCTCATGTGGCAGAGAGGCCTCTGCATAGCTGGGAACAGCAGGGGTGATGCCAGGTCACTTCTGGAATAAAGGGAGCCTCATTCAGCACATCCTCATCCCAGCCCAATTCTACCAGCGTTCCCATTTCCTTTATTTAAGTACCTGAAAATAAGAGATGGGTAATTAGGGCCAGCAGGGAAGCTGGAGGGAAACAGAGTAAGAGAAACAAGCAGCAGACTGTGCTAATTTCTTCCTTCCAAATCTAGGAGGCCCCAGACGTCACTAAAAGCTTTATTAAAACAGGGATGGGAGGAGCTGGGGAGTGAGCTGCTGGGGAAAGAGTTTCAGGAGTTCCTTGCTCCAAAAACCCCTCATGACTCCTCAGTACCTCACTTCCCCAGCACTGAACACAACTCCTTGGTGGTCTCAGGCTTGAGATCACAGAATCCTAGAAAAGTTTGGGTTGGAAGGGACCTTTGAAGGGCATCAAGCTCCCACCCCTTTTCCATGGGCACATTCCATTAGTCCTGGTTGCTCCAAGCCCCATCCAGCCTGGCCTTGAACTCTTCCAGGGATGGGATACCCACAGGATTAGAAGCATAAACTTTGGACAGGAGTGATCCTGACACCAATCTGTTCCTTGTCCCCACAAGACCACGGGAATTTATTCCATCTCCCTTCTCCTCAGGTTATCTTTCAAGAGGGCTGGCCATATCTAGGATAAAAAAGCTGCTGATGGAAAATTTGGTCCCAAAGATCTGTTGAATCTTAGCAAGACCAAAACAGGGAGGGAATAATAAAGAAAACAATGGCGGGGGGGG